>NW_007729239.1:207639-220003 GCF_000696425.1 Galeopterus variegatus | reverse complement strand
TGCCAGTCATGAAAAAAAGACAAAAAGGAAAAAAAAAAAAAAAGAAATTTGGGTATTTAAAGCCATGGGAATGGACAGTGAGTACAGAGAATACAAAGATTGCTGTTAAAATTTGGAGAGATGAGGACTTACTAGTGAGATAGGAAAACAAAGTGTGGTCTCCTGGAGGCTAAATGAAGAAAGTCTCTTAAGGAGGAGGGAGAGACCACCTTGTATCAAATGCTGCTTGATGGGCCAAAACACATGAAAATGAAGAATTGACTTAGCAACTTGAAGTTACTGGTGACTTTGAGGACAATGGTTTGGTAGAATGGGGGAGTGAAAGCCTGCTTGAAATGGGTTTTGGAGAGAAATTGGACACCGTGAATACTTTTGAAGAGTTTTGCTGCAAAGGGCAGCAAGGTAAAAGGGTAGTAGCTGGCAGGGAAAGCAGAGTCAAGAGACTTTTTTTAGGTTGGGGTAAATAATAGCATGTGTTGTATGCTGATTGGAATCATCGAGTAGAAAGTGAAAAGTTGATGATGCAGAGGAGAGAAGGGAGAATTGCTGGAGCAATGTTCCAGAGTTGGTGTGAGGATGGGAGGGATCTGACGCACATGTGGAGGGGTTGCCTTGGGAGCAGGGAATCTGTCTGTGATCTTGTGGTGAAGTGGATGCAGGAGGGTTTGGATGAATACTATTCTTATGGAAGGTTAAGTGCTTATGCTTCTCATTGTGGATAGCTGGGGTTCATTGCGTCTAGCTTTATAGATGAGAGAAAAATAAATACTGTACTATTTGGAGTTGTCCTGAATAAACAAACCTTTGAACACATTTTCTGAGCCCATGTAAATTCCAAGGAGGTAGGTCTATAGTATACCCACTATGGTAGTGTAGACAGGAGGAAGGGCGCAGTTTATAAAAAAAACAAAACAAAACTTTAGTATTTGACCTTGCAATACTTAAAGCATGTAGCAGACATTGTACTAGGCCCTCTGGTTATATAGTTGTGAATAGACAAGTTCTTATGGCACTGACAATCTAATGTAGAGAAAGACAATAAACAAACTAAAAATAAAAGCAAAACAGGATTTCATGTTGTTTCATAGTTTTCTTTATGATGTTCTGTGAACATTGCTGAATATGTCTTATTGTATCACAGGTAGCTAAAACTCACTTTCCCAAAACTCATCTTAGGGGCCAGCCCATGGCTCACTTGGGAGAGTGTGGTGCTGATAACACCAAGGCCAAGGGTTCGGATCCCTACATAGGGATAGCTGGTTAGCTCACTTGGGACAGCGTGGTGCTGACCACACGAAGTCAAGGGTTAAGATCCCTTTACCGGTCATCTTTCATATAAAACATCAACAACAACAAAAAGGTCAGCATCTCTTAAACATAGCTCTTCAGATACTCTTGGATCTCGCTGTATTATTTCTTACAACTTCATGTGAATCTACAATGATTTTAAAATAAAAATTTTAATTAAAAAACAAAACAGGATGCTGGCCAGTTAGCTCACTTGGTTAGAGTGTGGTGTTATAACACCAAGGCCAAAGGTTTGGATTCCCATACTGGCGAGCTGCCACAAAACAAAACAAAACAAAAGCAGCCCTTCCTCTTGTTATCTTGGTTAATGGAACTGTAACAGACACCTTGGACTCAGCCTCGACTCCTCTCTCTCTCTTTCACTGCCTGCCTTCTCCTTCCCTCTCCCAAGCCAGCTCCTAGTTAGATCAGTACTTGGTTTCATATAATTCAGCCCCTCTTCTTCATCTCCACTGCCCAGCTTTATTAAGGCTGACCTGGTTCTCTCAGATGGATTTCTGTCTAGCTCTCAGGCTGCTAGAATAACCCCTCTCAACTAAGTTCCATGAGAATTAAGCCCTACTGCCTTAAGGTATTCTTCGCATCTAGAATGGTAAGAGCTGTGTACACCCTTGGGAGAATTGAGGAAATAGATCATTTTCTATACAGCTTATTTGTTTATATACTTGTTTGTTTATTTATTTTTGGCAGCTGGCTGGTACGGGGATCCAAACCCTTGACCTCATTTTCTATACAGTTCAGTTCTATTGTGGTACCCCAGTTTGGAAAGGCTGCCCTAGAAAGTGAGCTCTGGGAAGGCAGGGAGTTAATGTTCATCACTCTCACCCCAACACCTAGAACAGTGTCTGGCACAGAACAGGCATACCATGAGTGTACCACAGAGCAGATATGACATACTGCCACCGCAGTCTTTTCCTTTTTGCCTTTGTTCTCATCTTCCTGCTTTCTATGCACATCCATGTGTTCCGCTGAATAGAATGATTTGTTGTTCCTTGCATGCACCCCTGCTTGCTCGCTGCCTGGGATGCTCTACCTTGGCCCAAGCTCATCAAGCCAATTCTTTCTCATCCTAAAGACTCCACCTAAAAATAAAATACCTTATACGAGTGTTCTTTGACACTCTCCCTATCGCATCTGGATGCTCACCTCCTCCTCTGGGCTCCTTTTATGACAGCACTCAGTAAAGTTTTAATCATCTCTTTGAATGCTTCTCATCACCACTGTTCTTTGAGGACAAGGGACCACATCTGTTACTCCAGAACCCAGATCACTTCTTGGCACATCACAGACAGTAAATATTGAGTGAACGAAGTAAGCTGGGGCTGGTTGGTTAGCTCAAATGGTTAGAGCACGGTGTTATAACACAAAGGGCAAGGATTCAGATCCCCATACTGGCCAGCCACCAGAAAAAAAAAGTCAAATGTGAATGAAGTAAGTTGAAGGGCAGAGAGAAACTGGCCTTGGAATTAAAAGTTACCTGTAGTGAAAATCAGAAGTTGATCTATATAATGTACTTTCCTGATGGTAGGATAGGAATAGGGTGATCAATCATCCTAGTTTGCTTACGAATGACCTAATTTTAGCATTGAAAGTCCTGTGTCCCAAGAAACCTCTCAATCTTGGGTTAACCAAAATATCTGGTCACCCTAGATAAGAGCAACCATGGTGTGGGCATAATCCCCAGGCACTGACTTAGGCTGCTTAAAGGAGAGGATCTCTCCTTTTCCATTGCCCCCACCTCATACCTGTACTTTGGTCTCCAAACTGGTCATACTACTTCCTAGCCTTCCCTATACAAGTCAGCCTACATGCAACTCATTATTCTTTGCAATAGGTTCTTTTGTATATTTTTCACATGGCTGATCAGAAATTGTAGCTGGCTCTTCACGCTATGCAGGGATAAAACCTAAACTCCTCCTTAGCCTGGTATCAAAGCCTTATGAGGCAGTGTGGGGTTAAACATGTGATCTCTGAAACCAGACTGCCTAGATTCTAACTCTGGCTCTGCCGTTTACTAGCTGATGACCTTAGATGATCTATCTTACCTCCCAGTGCCTTCCTTCCCTCATCTGCAAAATGGAGTTAGTAATAGCACCTCCTCAGTGGGCTACTGTGAGGATTAAGTAAGTTGATACAGATAAAACATTTAAAACAGTGCTCAATAAATGTTACTTGCTCCTCCCAACCAGTCTTCAGCCTTATCCATCGTCCACTCTCTCCCTTATTCATGATTCTCAGCTCCAGCTAAAAGGGCCCTATTGGTTTCCCAGCCATACCATTTGCATGTCTGAGCTTTTGTCTTCTAAAAGGAGTGTCCATTTCTCTATGCTTGTTTGAGTACTACTCTTAAAGTTAGCTCAAGTCCAACATCCATCCAGTTTTATCCTTAGAGATTGTGTTCCCGCTTTTACATTATGTCCTGCTTCTTTCGGTGCTATTTGGCTGGCGCATAATCTGTGAGTCCCAGCTTTTGGCACAAGTGGTTCTTAGTTAATGCTTGGTGGTAGTAATGTTGAAAATTGAGGCTGGGAGGCCAAGAAGGGGGGTTCTTGGGACATTTGGTCATCTGCGTGTTGTCTTAAGGGTGTCTTTTCCCAACAGAGGTCACCCTTATTGGAAGTGAAGGGGAACACAGAGCTGAAGAGACCCCTGATCAAAGCCTCTTCCCGGCTGCCTCTCCCAGGAAGCAGGCTCAAGAGGGGGCCTGACCAGATGGAGGATGCCTTGGAACCTGAGAAGGTTAGCTGAGTGTGGAGAGCTGTGTATGTATATGTGCATGAGTGTGTGTGTGTGTGTGTGTGTGTGTGTGTGTGTGTGTGTGTGTGTGTGTGTGAGAGAGAGAGAGAGAGAGAGAGAGAATATAAACTCATCAGGGAGGGTGACTATGGACCTGTTCTTATCTTTCCCCAGAAACGGACCCGAGGCCTGGGTGCAGCGACCAAAATTGCTACATCCCGCAGCAGAGCATCAGTCCTCACCACAGTGCCACACACACAAGGCCCAACTGCATGTAGGCTCTAGGGGTGGACAGGGACCCAAGGACATGGAAGTCTGGTGCTCTTCAACTTACTTATTTTTCTTTACTTTTCTTTCAATTTTAGTCCATTTTGAATAGGTGATAACATTTTACTTGGTTCAAAATTCCAAAGGCACAAAGGTTGTTATACAGTGAAAAGTTTCATTCTACCCCTATCCCTAGCCATTCAGTTCCCCTTCTCAGGGGCAACTGAGTGTCCTTCCTGGGAAATTCTGTGGGTAGTCAAGCAAACAAGGACATACCTGCCCCCCACCTTTTTTGCACAAATGGTAGCATACTTTACATATTTTTCTGCCCGCCCCCCCCCCTCCCCCAGCTCTTTGTACTTATCTTGGTTCAACTTGCTTCTTGGCATATTGAGTAATTTCTGGTCCTAGGAGGGATATCATTAGGAGCTGGCCCGACTTAGGGGGCAAGGTTATTTCTAATCCTCAGAAAAAGCACCTCCCCTGCCCCTGGCTTAGCCAGTGTACATGCCACCCTGAGAGTGATTGTTCTACTTTTTCTTCTCTCCTATCTCTGGACAGCTCAAAAAGTTCCCCGGAAGATAGGACCCCCATGTTCCACAGCTATTGCCACAGGTAGTAGCATTTAAGAGCTGGGGCTGAGATGGGATTTGGGGAATGTGTAAAAGGAGAATGATGGAGATGGAAGGACGTCGGTCCTATAATTTCTTATGTCGACTCTCCAATTTTCTAGGGGTGAAGAACCAGAAGCCAGTCCCTGCTGTTCCTGCCCAGAAGTCTGGCAGTAGGTGATAAACATAACTATTGGGTGAGAGGCTGGGATAGGGAAGAGGAGGTGGTGAGTGCCTAGAAAAATCTGTCTGGCCTCTTCCATCTCTGGTGGGGAAGGAGATAGATGTAGCATCAGGTGTGAGGCCCTAAAGGCTAGAAGGGAGGAGGGGTAGAGAGCCAAGACTTCACTGACCTTTATCCTTTCTGTGCCCATCTTAGCATTAGCTGCTCCTCCCATGGTAGGAGGGAAGAAACCCAGCAAACGTCCAGCCTGGGACTTAAAGGGTCAGTTATGTGACCTAAATGCAGATCTGAAACGCTACCGTGAGAGGACTCAAACATTGGACCAGGAGAACCAGCAGCTGCAGGACCAGCTCAGAGAAGCCCAACAACAGGCCAAGGCCCTGGGGACAGAGTGCAGGACACTGGAAGGAGAGTTGGCAAGGGTACGGGCCCAGGCTGAGCAAGGCCAACAGGAGCTAGAGAACCTGAGTGCTCATGTCCTGGACCTGGAAGAGCGGCTAGGCACACAGGAAAGCTTGGTGCAAGAGCTCCAGAAAGAACAGTTGGAGTTGCAGGAAGAGCGGAGGGGGCTGGCCACCCAACTGGAGGAACAGGAGGTAGGGACCAGATTCTCACCAAATGCCAGTCCCCCTATCCTAGTAGAGGTCGTCTCCCACCTTCCAGGTTCCCCTTAAGTTTCTTTGGGCTCAGAATACCTAACCTCATATCTCCAGCAATATCCCTCTGTCCTTCACCCGTCTTTACCCCAGCACACTCCTGATTCTCATGCTTTCTGCCCCACTTCTCCATGTACTTAACTCTGTTTTTGTAGCTCTCACCTGGATGTGTCTTACCCTAGTCCTCCATCCCCCTCTCTTTCTTCACGTCCCACTCCTGATCACAAATCCCTGTGGTACTCCCTCTTCTCATGTCCATTTGATTCCTTTTTGGTGAGTACCAACTAGATTGAATGAATTACTTATAGTCTCAAATGACTCATCTGTCACTTCTGGACATTTTGCATATGTGCTTCCCTCTTTCTGGAATGTTCTTTATGTACTCTATCCTTCCCTTGGTTCACTCCTATTATACTTTTGGGTGTCAACCTTAAAGGAGCTTACTGATACCATCTTCCTTGTGCCCCTCCTGGACATCCCCATAGCACTCCCTATCCTAGTACCATATTTGCCTATTTTCTCATCTCTATTTACCAGACAATGAAGTCTTTGAAAGCAGGGACCCCACCTCTGCTCCCCACCCATCTTGGCCACATGACTTGTTCTTATTCTTAGTTGCATCTCATTCTCTGTGTCTGTTCTGTTCTGGGCAGAAGAGGCTGCAGGTATCAGAAGCAGCTCTGTCGAGCAGCCAAGCAGAGGTGGCATCTCTGCAACAGGAGGTTGAAGCCCAGGCAGCTTTACTCTCTGAGCGGGGAGAACGTCTTCATGGGCTAGAGATGGAGCGTCGGCGACTGCACAACCAGCTGCAGGAACTCAAGGGCAATATCCGTGTATTCTGCCGGGTCCGCCCTGTCCTTCCTGGGGAGTCCACCCCACCCCCTGGCTTCCTCTTGTTTCCCCCTGGTCCTGGCGGGCCCTCTGATCCTCCCACCCACCTTAGTCTATCTCGGTCTGATGAGCGGCGTGGGACCCTGAGTGGGGCCCCAGCCCCCACCACCCGCCATGACTTTTCTTTTGACCGAGTATTTCCACCAGGAAGTGGACAGGACGAGGTGTTTGAGGAGATCGCCATGCTTGTCCAGTCAGCTCTGGATGGCTACCCAGTATGCATCTTTGCCTATGGCCAGACAGGCAGTGGCAAGACCTTCACAATGGAAGGTGGGCCTGGGGGAGACCCCCAGTTGGAGGGGCTGATCCCTCGGGCCCTGCGGCACCTCTTCTCCATAGCCCAGGAAATGGGTGGCCAGGGCTGGACCTACAGCTTTGTGGCAAGTTATGTAGAGATCTATAATGAGACTGTTCGAGACCTGCTAGCCACTGGGACTCGGAAGGGTCAAGGGGGTGAGTGCGAGATTCGCCGAGCAGGGCCAGGGAGTGAAGAGCTTACTGTCACCAATGCCCGATATGTCCCTGTCTCCTGTGAGAAAGAGGTAAGGACCCATGGGCACTGGAACTGGGGAGTGGGGAGCAGTGGGTAGGGTGTCACAAGATGGAGGTGGATGGAGAAAAGAGCAGGAGAAAATTGGAGGATGAAGGGCAAGTTGTGAGGATAGGTTACCACATTTAGTTTTAACTGTAAGGTAGATGTGCATTAACATAACCAGGCAATATAGAGTAGTGATGCATCTGCTGAAGTGGAGAGGGACACTTGTCCCCTGCCAGTTGCATCTCGTGTCATTTCCTTTTATGTGCCTTGCTCAGTTCACCCTAGCCATGCTGGCCTCCTGGCTGTTCCTTAACCTGCTAGTCACACTCCCATCTCAGGTCTTTTGCCTGAATGCT
This sequence comes from Galeopterus variegatus, assembly GCF_000696425.1. Classification (NCBI taxonomy): domain Eukaryota; kingdom Metazoa; phylum Chordata; class Mammalia; order Dermoptera; family Cynocephalidae; genus Galeopterus; species Galeopterus variegatus. The sequence continues at coordinate 212,456 of NW_007729239.1, read as the reverse complement.
CCACCCCTGGAGATCTTAAGGCAGTGAGGCTTAACATCCCTGACTGTTCTGTCTAAACTTGCACCCTCTCTTCCCTACCTTCACACACTCCCTATTCTGTGATTTTACCCTTTAGCATTCGCAGACGTACTGTGCATTTTACTTATTTGTTTTGTCTCTTCACTGGCTAGAACGGAAGCTAAAGGAGGGCAGGGGCTGACTCTCACTGATTGCCATACTGACATAACTGTGTATTAACTTACTTCCTGCCTTCACACCTTGCTCCCCTCCACTCCCAGGTGGAGGCTCTGCTCCATCTAGCCCGCCAGAATCGGGCTGTGGCCCGAACAGCCCAGAACGAGCGGTCATCACGCAGCCACAGTGTGTTCCAGCTGCAGATCTCTGGGGAGCATGCTGCCCGAGGCCTACAGTGCGGGGCCCCCCTCAGCCTTGTGGACCTGGCCGGGAGTGAGCGGCTAGACCCTGGCTTAGCCCTTGGCCCCGGAGAGCGGGAACGCCTTCGGGAAACACAGGCCATTAACAGCAGCCTGTCCACGCTGGGGCTGGTCATCATGGCCCTGAGCAACAAGGTGGGAATGGGGGCAGGGGCAGGTGGGACCTGGGGCCCAGTTGGGGTTAGCTGTACAGAATTCTGCCCTGTCCTAAGCACTGGTTCCCTCTCAACTCTCTAGGAGTCCCATGTGCCTTACCGGAACAGCAAGCTCACCTACCTGCTGCAGAACTCTCTGGGTGGCAGTGCAAAGATGTGAGTGAAAGGGACAGATGGAAGGAATCGGGTAGGAACTATGATGTTGGGGTAAGGAAAAGGGGAAAAACAGAGACATGTCCAGGCTCTGCAAACCACTAATGCTGAGATTGGGCCTCTTTTCTTTCCATAGGCTGATGTTTGTGAACATTTCCCCCCTAGAAGAGAACATCTCCGAGTCCCTCAACTCTCTACGCTTTGCCTCCAAGGTACGATTACCTTCAAGCCCAGGTCCTGTCGGGACCCCTGGATGCTTGTAGACTTGTCCATTCCAACCGCTTCTGTCCTCTAGGTTGGGGGGCACATTTACCCAGAAAGGATTTACATTTGCCAGGCATTTTGGGCCCTTCCCACTGGGTTCCATTGTGTTTCTTTTTTCTTTCTTTATTTTTGTTTGTTTTAAAATTTTTTTTCTGGTTCCATTTCAACTATTTGCTTTTGAATTAAGTTTTTGAAAATAAGTGACTAAAAGCTTAAAACTATCTAGAGGGCTATACATAACACAATGAAGTTTTACTGCCACTTCTGTCCACCCCATCCTCCACTCCATATAGTCATTTTTGTCATCTATTATTTTATTTATCCTTCCATTGTTTCTTTTTGCAAATACAGGCTATTTGTATTCTTCTTCTTATATGTATTCTTCTTCTTATATGAAAGGCATCTCCCTCCCTCTCTTTCACATATATATAGTTCTGCACCTTGTTTGTTTTGCTTCCAGAATAGCTCCAAGAGTAATCCCCATCAATGCACAGAGATCATCCCATTATTTTTAGGTCTGCCTAAGACTCCACTGTGTGGATGCACCAAAATTTATCCACCAGTTCCCTCTACTGGACACTTGGATTGCTTTCCCGCTTTTTCTGTTAGAAACAAGGCCAAGCTGACTAACCTTATACATATGTCATTTTGTGGTTTTTTAGTTACATCTATCTAGGGAAATATTCCTTGAAATGGGATTGCTGGATCAAAGGAGACATAGGTTTTTCAGACCATTCCACAGAGTGTGATTGCAGGCTCCAAACCCCACAAAGGTCAGCTGGTGGCCATGAATTCTCAGAGAGACACACTTCCTCCACTGGAGTTAAACAAGTCAGAAAATTTCCTTAATGTCTGCCTCTGGGGTAAATTTTTTTTCCCTCTGGTTCACCCTTCCCCTGAGGGTATAGCCCTTCAGTGGGGTCTGTCTTTATTTGGGGTCTGATCAGATCTGCCCCTCTGCCATGCTCAGGCTTCCCCCAAGTCAGCACTGGTTGCTGCCATGAAGTAGCCAGCTACCTCAGCACCTATACCCTGCTCTGCACTCTACTCTGGTCTTCTGTTTTAATCAGGATTTCCCTCACTATCTTGCAAGTTCAATTAACAAGGTGATGGTGTTTTTTCTGACTTTAAGAAATTTTTTTGCTTTTCTTTTTTTTTGTTATTCTTTGTGTGTGTGTGTGTGTGTGTGTGTGACCGGTAAGGGGATCGCAATCCTTGGCTTGGTGTCGCCCGCACCGCGCTCAGCTAGTGAGCGCACCAGCCATCCCTATATAGGATCCAAACCCGCGGCGGGAGCGCCACTGCGCTCACCGGTAAGGGGATCGCAATCCTTGGCTTGGTGTCGCCCGCACCGTGCTCAGCTAGTGAGCACACCAGCCATCCCTATATAGGATCCAAACCCGCGGCGGGAGCGCCACTGCGCTCCCAGCACCGCACTCTCCCGAGTGCGCCACGGGGTCGGCCCTTGTTATTCTTTTTATATTAATATTTTAATGACATCAACACTCAACATGAACTTCTCTAATGCCCAGTTTATATTAAATGTCACCCAATTGTTTCATAAATGTCTCTTATACATTAGGTTTGTTCAAATCAAGATCAAAGCAAGGTCCACCGACTTCATTTGGTTGAAATATCTCTTAAATTTCTTTTAATCTGTAATAGTCCCCCACCGCCCACTTTTATGCCATTTATTTGTTAAAGAAGTAGGGTCATATACCATATTCTGGATTTTGGCTGGTTGTTTACTCTTCCCCCCATACTTTTTGTTATCTGGTAGTTAGATTTAGAGGTTTGATTACATTTGAATAAAGTTCAAATTTCCTGGTAAGAAAACTTAATAGATGGTTCAGTACACTTCCTATTATGTCATATTAGGAGGCACCTAATATTTAGTTCTACTTTTAATGATATCAATACTGATCATTAGATTTGGGGTATTGTCAGCCTAATCCATTCATTGACTTTTTTACTTAGTGATTTTATCAAACAATGATCATACCCAGATTCATTAGGTTTTTCTTGTTTGTTTTTTGTTTGTTTAGCTTTTTTTTCTTTTTTTGTGGCTGTCTGGTATGTCATTAGAATTTTTTAAAATGGTGATTTTCTAATCTCAGTTCTGCATTCATTAGCCATGATTCTTCTATGAAGAACTTTCCCTTACCATCTTTGGTTACTCTGAAATTCAGTCCATATAGGAAAAGCAAGATAAATGCTGGATTCTTTATTTTCATTGTTATAAGTTGATATCCTAGCAACTTCGAAAAGTGATCAGTGAGATTTTACCTGGGGTGTATCATTTTACAGATGTTTATGTATTTGATGTCTGTGAATCCTTTTCAGTCATTCTTTCTGATGGTCAAATTGCCCTATCTTTAGCCAATAGGAGCCCCTTCAAGTTGGCCCCTGGGTCCTTTAGACAGCATCTCAGTAATCTTTGTATCAGATTCATCTTGTACATTTCCTCCCCAGACTTGGAATGATCCATTTTCTAAGGCTCAGAACCTAAATGGGTGTTGTTAATATTTTGTCTAGGTTATAGTTGGGGGGTTTTGGGGTCTCTAGTCCAGGGTATAGCTGGAAATGGAAGCCCTTTCTCTCAGCTTCCATGTCTTCTCAGGCCTTTTCACCTCCTCTGTAACTGGCACTAGCGTGAACCTACCTTCAGAGCCCTTATTTCAATATTCCCTGAGGGCAGCCCTCGCACTGGGGGGTGGGAGGAGCTCTTGGGAAAGCTGTCCTTTTGGTTATTCTGCAAACTTTTTTATCCTATCTAACCCCTTGCCCCCAGGTAAACCAGTGTATTATTGGTACTGCCCAGGCCAACAAGAAGTGAAGATGGATCCAGATCCTGTGTGTGTGTGTGTCTGGGGGCACGAGGGGGCCGTGTGTGTTTGGGGGAAGGGGGATTGCTGAGGGATTCTTTATTGGGTGGAGGGCGTATCAAATAAAGAACAGTTTTTAAAAAAATAAAATAAAGGTTTTAGTAGCTGTTGCCCAAGGAGGAAGATATTTTTCCTATCTGTTAATATGGGAGCTGTGGATTTGTCCCATTGCCATACGTTTTTGTGTTTTGCTGGGCAAGGGCTTGGGCTTTTCTCCCTTCAGCTGTCACCTGTTCTGGGCCCTGGTCTAAATCATCTTTCCCTCCTAATGCCTGTCCACCATCGTCACGTCAAGGAGTTGTGCAACTAGTGATCCACACCCTTCCACGGTCACTAGTTAAGTTTCACCTTTACCACTGGCCACCCCAACCCCTGGCAAGAACGCTCCCTTGGTGGGGCTGGGAAGCGGAGTCTAGGGGCGGCCCAGCGCGCACTCCCACAAACTGCTGGCTCTTTCCTCCCGCCCTTTCCCTGCCTTCGGGTTCGAACCGCCCGGGCTCTGCCCGCCCGCTGCCCATTGGCTGGCTCTCCGTGACGTCGCCGCCCCGAGTACTAGCTCCCTTCGTCCTTGCACCCGCCTGGAAGCGCGAGAAGGGACGTGCATGGGGAGCGGGCGCGCACGCCCGCCGACTCCCTCTCACCAACCGCCAACGGCCGCCGCCCCGTAAAGGAGGGGCTCGGTCCTCCCAGGTGCCGCGCGCGGAAGGTGCCACGCGTGCGCAGAAGTGCGACGGGGGGACAACTTGCCCTGGAGAGGGCGGGGCCAAGGGGCAAGGGCGGGAGAAGGGTGGGGCGGGGGCAACGGGAAGGGTGAATGGAGGGAGGGGCCGTGAACTGGGGCTGGGGGGCGGGACTTAGAGTGACCATGGGGGGTGGGGCAGTTAACGGATGTGGCATGGGGCGGGGGGGCCGGTCCAGAGGCGGGC
>NW_007729239.1:198034-207037 GCF_000696425.1 Galeopterus variegatus | reverse complement strand
CCCGACGCCCGGACGTGCTTTCCCCGCGCGGGGGGCTCGCTTAGGTCTCTTACGTCTGCCCCTGCCCGGCTCCCGGCGGCCCCAGCTGTCACCGGTAAGGAGGCGGCGGGAGGCGCTGGTGGGGGGGCAGGGAGCCGGGGGTCGGCGCGCAGGGCGCGGGCGGGAGAGCCTTGTCGCCCTGGCCTCGGGTCGAACTGGGGCAACCAAAGTCCCTTCTCGGACTTGCTGTCGTGGGGAGTAGAGACCCGGACTGGGACACGCCCCCCTCCCGGGGCACTCGAGGAAGTTATCTAACCCGGGGGCAGGGAGCCCCGAATTTGAGAGTGACCTGACATAACCTGGCACCAGGATGATTGTTCTGAATGAGACACGCAGGCCCGGGAACACAGCCGTTTCTACTCTGGAAAACATCTTCAGAAAAGCTCCCAAAACATCTCTGGGCAACAGAGCACCCCAATTATCATACCTCTAAACAGGAGGGGACGGTGAAACTGATTGGTAACCTTCCCTTCTGCAACCATCATTTCTCCTAAAATCTCAAGGCCAGGATAAAATATCCCAGGAGCGCTCTGGAAGCTGGGAAACTAGAGAACTAGGTTGGTTGGGGGACGGGGGGAGACGAGTAGATGTTAGGGGAGAGGAGAGCCAGTCACCAGAGTTGGAAGAGCTGGAGTCAAGAAGCTGGTGAGAGGTGCCCAGTGGTTTCCTATACAGGTGTCTCAGGGATTTGGATAGTGGGGGTGCAGATCCTTGACAGAAAAATAGGCAAAGAAAATGAGGAATCTTTCTCAGCATTCACAACCTTCTCCCCATCTCATTTCTGGGTAGGCCCCCCCCAGGATGCAATGGCGCAGCCCCCCCGGCTGAGCCGCTCTGGTGCCCCCTCACTTTGGGACCCAGCTTCCCCTGCTCCCACCTCAGGCCCCAGGCCTCGACTTTGGGAGGGTCAAGATGTGCTGGCCAGATGGACTGATGGGCTGCTATACTTGGGCACCATTAAGAAGGTAAGACCTTCTACACCTGATCTCTCACTTCCTGCTCATTCCCCTTGTCTAATTCTGGTTCCCATTTCATACTCTGTGCTCACCCATTCCAGGTGGACAGTGCTCGGGAGGTGTGTCTGGTTCAATTTGAGGACGATTCCCAGTTTCTGGTTCTATGGAAGGACATTAGCCCTGGTGAGACCCTAAAGTTCCGAAATCGTGCTTCCGAACAGAAATTTGGCTTGCAGGACAGAAAGGAGATTAAGGGCAGGCCTCCTGACACCGTGTTCCCTCACAGCTGCTCTTCCTGGTGAAGAACTCCTCTGTTGTGTCTGTCGCTCTGAGACTGTGGTCCCTGGGAACCGACTGGTCAGCTGTGAGAAGTGTCGCCATGGTGAGAGGACAAGACACCCTGGACCTTCCAGGCTACCTCTGGCCCTTCCCTCCAGCACTGGTCCTTATGTCACCTGTCATGGCCTAAGTATGCAGGCCACTGCTCTGGCTAGTCTCTATTCCATAGTAACCTTGCCCCCTTCCTGCATAGGGAGAGACAACCATAGAATGGGGGTAGTGTAAGCTTTACAGGCAAAGGGTGGTTAAAATACACCCTTTTCAAACCATATGATCCTTGGCAAGTCCCTAAACCCCTAGGAGCCTCACCTCCCTCACTATAAAATGAGGATAATGCACCTGCCCCAGCAGGACCATGGTTAAGGGTTAAATAAAATAAGTAAGACTATTCCTATCCCAATACCAAGCACACGCAGGTATGCTATATGATAAGTGGCCTACTATCAACCTTATCATTCATTATTCAGCTTATCACCAGGACTGCCACGTTCCCAGGGCTCCAACCCCTGGAGAAGGAGAGGGCACATCCTGGGTCTGCCGCCAGTGTGTCTTTGCGATCGCCACCAAGGTAAACTCACCTCTCTGTTACCCCTTCCTGTGGGAGCCTCCCACCCACAGCTTCTCCCAAGCCTCTCCTCTCTCCACCCCTCTGAAGCCTCCCACCTGTTCTATCTCTGCAGAGGGGGGGTGCACTGAAGAAGGGCCCTTATGCCCGGGCTATGCTGGGTATGAAGCTCTCTCTGCCATATGGACTAAAGGGGCTGGATTGGGATGCTGGACATCTGAGCAACCGACAGCAGAGCTACTGTTACTGTGGTGGCCCTGGGGAGTAAGTAATGAGGGGTGGCAGATTATGAATGAGAGATGTAGTGATAGATCCCAGGGAATAAAAGAGAAATAACAGGGTGAGAGGAACACTGAGGGGGATGGGAGGTAGGTGACAAGCAGGGGTTGGGGCAGTTATGGGGAAGAGGGTGGCTGGAGGCCACTAATCCTATGTTCCCCCTCAGATGGAACTTGAAAATGCTGCAGTGCCGGAGCTGCCTGCAGTGGTTCCATGAGGCCTGCACCCAGTGTCTGAGCAAGCCTCTCCTCTACGGGGACAGGTGAGACCAGGGCCGACTCTCTAGGAGCCGAGGACGTCCTCTTGCTCTGTGCTGCACCCTCTCAGTTCCCCCACGCACTTCTCCACTTCAGTCCCTTCCCAATCTCTGCAGCATTTTCTCACCTGTTTGCACCATCCCTGCTTGTGAGTCCTCCACATGGTATAGTTTTCTCATATAAGGTTCTTTCCCTCTTGCCCATGTCCAGGTTCTATGAGTTTGAATGCTGTGTATGTCGGGGGGGCCCTGAGAAGGTCCGGAGGCTACAGCTTCGCTGGTGAGCTGGATTGGGTACCACTTCGGCATATCTCCTCTCTCAGTACCCCCAGTATTTCAGCCTATATGCCCCAACCTCCCACCTCAGGACTCCTCTGGCTTTTGTAATGTTTCTGTGGCCTTGACAACTCGATGTTTCTCTAGGGTGGATGTGGCCCATCTTGTCCTCTATCACCTCAGCGTTTGCTGTAAGAAGAAGTACTTTGATTTTGACCGCGAGATCCTCCCCTTCACCTCCGAGAATTGGGATAGTTTGCTCCTGGGGGAGGTAAGGGGTAGTGGAGTTTTGGGGGTTGGGGTGGGACAGGGAGACACAGAGGAAAGGGGAAGTGAGGGAATCACTGCTCCCCTGACCCCATTTTCCTTACCCTCCCCCAGCTTTCAGACACCCCCAAGGGAGAACGTTCTTCCAAGCTCCTCTCTGCTCTCAACAGCCACAAGGACCGGTGAATTGGAGGGAGGGATAGGAGAGGGGGAGGCTCAGAAAGAGATGGGCTGCAACCACCTGGAAGACCATATCTGAAAAGGATCAAGTAATGGCATAAGGGCGGCCCATTTCTACAGCACTGACCCTACGTCATTTCTCTCCTCCCCCCAGTTTTATTTCAGGGAGGGAGATTAAGAAGAGGAAATGTTTGTTTGGTCTCCATGCTCGGACGCCTCCCCCTGTGGAGCCCCCTACTGGAGATGGATCCCCGACCAGGTCACTGGTCCAGGGGGGATGGGGGAAATTCTCAGAACATTAGTCTGGCGGGTATATGTATAGAGATGGGGAGGTCTTTGGGGTGTCCGGGAGGGGGCTGGGGGGATAAGGAGGCCTCTTACAGCTTCCCTTCAGGGCAGGGCCCTGGGGGAGGGGTCTCACGTCCCCTGGGGAAGCGCCGGAGGCCGGAGCCAGAGCCCCTGAGGAGGAGGCAGAAGGGGAAGGTGGAGGAGCTGGGGCCATCCTCAGCAGTGCGCAATCAGCCCGAGCCCCGGGAGCAGAGGGAGCGGGCTCGTCTGCAGAGGGCACTGCAGGTACCAGGGCAGGAGAACCCCATGGGGCGAATGGTGGGGTATGGGAAGGAAGCAAGGATTACCTCTCAGTCCTTTGCCCCTTCTTCTAGGCCTCAGTGTCTCCACCGCCCCCCAGTCCTAACCAGAGTTATCAGGGCAGCAGCGGTTACAACTTCCGGCCCACAGATGCCCGCTGCCTGCCCAGGTCAGTGCTGCTCTGCCCCACAACCAGATAACGTTCCCAATTATTTACAGCCTCTGGACTTTTTCACCCAGAATTCTTTTCCCTTTCCCCCTTGGCTACCCATTTCCTTTCCTAGGGATACTTATAGAACCAATGTCTGGTACCTGGTATTCTGGGGCTGGGGTTCCCTTGGGTGGTAGTGTTTGAGCTCTGTCCTTTCCAGGGGGAGAGGGCCCTGTTTCCCTACTTCAGATTCTGACTTTCCCACTCTCCAACTTCAGCAGCCCCATCCGGATGTTTGCTTCCTTCCACCCTTCTGCCAGCACTGCAGGGACCTCTGGGGATGGTGAACCCCCAGACAGGTGAGATTCTGTTCCTTTACCAATGATGTCCCTCTTCCCCTCTGTTTTCTAGTTCCTTAGTCTCTAACCATTTCTTCATTCCTCTGATCCACATGTGGCTTCCATTTCTGGTCAGTTCTTGTTTGCATCTATCTGGACTCACAATTGCCTTCTTTTCCCTAGGTCACCCCTGGAACTTCACATTGGTTTCCCTACAGACATCCCTAAAAGTCTCCCCCACTCAATGACTGCCTCATCTTCCTCAGTCCCAGCCCCCTCCCCAGGTCTTTCTCGACGCTCAGCACCCCCTTCCCCTCTGTGCCGTAGTTTGTCTTCTGGGACTGGGGGAGGAGTTCGAGGTGGGGTTGGCTACTTGTCCCGAGGGGACCCCGTCCGGGTCCTTGCTCGGAGAGTACGGCCTGATGGCTCTGTGCAGTACCTGGTTGAATGGGGAGGAGGGGGCATCTTCTGAACAACCTGCTTCTGCCCACCTCCCCATTCATACACATCGGCACTTTTATACCCTGACCTCTGACCTCACCTACAGCTGGGATGTACCTGGAGAAACAGGGGGTAGTTATCCCTACTGCCCAGGCTGGAATCCAGGTGGGAGGTGGGGAAGAGGCTCTCTCTTCTCTACCCCCTTTATGATTCCTGACCACCCCTCCATCCTTCTTCCCATTTCCTTTGATGTATTTTGTTACAGCTTTTAAAATATTTTTTAAAATTATTTAATCCCTGGGGGCAGAGACTGAGGAGGGGGGATGATAAGGGATCCCGTACTCTGTATGATTGAAATAAAGAGAAATAAACAAATCTAGCAGACCCAAGTCATTCTGAAAGATGGAGAGAATACAAGAACTAGAAGTACTTCTCATCTTCCCCAACCAAATTCACATACACGACAAGAAAAAAAGGCAAAAGGCAGAGAGAACCAAATATAGGATTTACTGGGGACCTGGTCATCATCTGAAAGTCAGAGGGCATTGAAGTAGGTGAGGGGATCCTGGCAGGAACAGAGCCCATCATGGTAGGACTGTGCTGGAGTCAGAAACTGACTCTGTGACCTGGCGTACCCAATGCAGGTATGGGGAGTTCCCCTGCTCCACAGGCAATGCAATCACCTCAGCCACTTCATAAGGATGCACAGAACTGCAAAAAAGACGGGTGTGGATGTGTGTGTGGGGGTTACTCAATGATTTACCCTAAGGAGCCCATTCCCTCAGACACGAGCTCTATAGTATCCAGCAAGTCCAACCCCACAGTACACACCCTCACCCCTATCCATTTCAAAGTTCTCACCGAACAAAATCTGTCAAAGCTGGGACCAAGGAACTTTGGGTTTTAATCATCTAAAGGGCAAAGATAAACATGGTTTAATCAAGGGGTAGGATGGATTTCAGATGAGGGATGGGATCAAAGGGATCAGGGAATTGGGGAAATTTTGTTAGGTGGGGGAGGGTTTCTCACCATCAGCACCTCACTGTCTTCCTCAATCTTTCCTTTCCACTCATAGCTGAAAAGGTGAGAGGGGGAAGACAGTGGTGGAGAGCAAAGATTTCCCCCCAGGAAAAAGGCTCCCAGTCAGCCCCTAGAGTTAGGTTAGCCACCCCAACCCCTATGACTCACATGGATGTAATTTGAGGGATGAGGTTGACGCAGGCTGCTAGGCGCTTCTCCACCACAGCCCTGAAGGTGAAGAGACAGCCCCATTCTGAGCACCCCGTGACCCGGAGTTTTGCACTGGCAGCCAGGGACAGGCTTCCAAAACTGGAGAGAGGAGGAAGCAATCTTCTCCCCTACCCCCAACTCTCCCTTCTTGATCATCCTTCCTCGTTCTACCCGAGGTCCCCACCTGGCAATCTCCTTGGCGACCTTCTCGTTGGGGCAAGTGACAAAGGCTGCAGACACCGAGCCCGGAACGTAGCCGGAGCCCGAGGCCGGCGAGGGCTGGGACAGGGTACTTCCAGAGGCCATGATCATCAGGGATCGGGGTAGCAACAGAAGGCGGGAAGCCACGGGCAAAAGCGCCGGCATCCAAAGAAACGACAGGAGCAGAGCGGCCTGAGAGCAGGGGGCGAATTCGTTCTCTTCCCCACAAATACCCCGGGAAATTGCACCTCGAGAAACCTCCGCTTGAATAGACACTCAGGCTCTGCCCTCCCTCTTCCGCACCCGAAGGAAAATGTCCCCGAGGCTGGGAGAGAAACTTGGAAAATTAAGGCAAAGACTCGGTTTTCACCCACACCTCAGGGAGCCAAACCTCTGGGATTTGGGGTATAGGTAGTGGTCCAGCCTCCGAGGACCGGAAGGGGCGGGGTCGGTAACTCACCCCTCCGCCGAGCAGGATAGCGGGAGCCCGCCCCCTCCCCATGCAGCCTAAGCTGGTAGAGGAGGGTTGATATCAAAGGCCGCACGTTACACGGAGAAGGGAACCCAAACCTAGGAAGAGCGGCCTCTTCTTACCTGGGTGGCAGCCACGTGATAAGAAAACAGCGCACACCACGTGACAGCAGAAGCCAGACCATCCGAGCCTCCAGACCCAGCCAATCCTGGCCCTCACATGGGCCTGTTTGCCCCGCCTATTGGCGAGGGAGGAGCGAAGGGAGCTTGACCAATCGACAGCAGGATCTGCAGACGTGCGCGGAAGTGGCACGCCTGTTTCCGTGTAAACCGGAACAGCCAGTTGCTGGCTGAGGAGAGTCTCTGCGGCGTTCCACTGTCACGTGAGGGGGTCGGCCCTCTGGGCGGCAAAACCTCAGTGAGTGACGCGAAGGGGCCAATCGCTGGCCAGCCCCGCAGGCCACGTGATGAGAGAGCTGGCGCTATGGGAGGGGGTCGGAGACCCCGCAGTCTTGATGCGTCAGGTTGTGGAGTGGAGAATAACCCTTAAAATGCAGAATGTACCTAGTAACTGCCCCTACACTGTTTCAGAGACCTTAAGGAGTGTGAGAGTCTGAGAATGAACCTCAGGGGGTGAAGAGAGAGCCCCCTACCCTTTTGGTTAGGGCTGCGATATGTGTGGGTTGGGGAATGAACAACGATGGTCTGAGAAGCCAGCTGTCCCTGGTAGGGGGGAGTAATTAGGCAGGCACGGGCATGGCAAGACAATGGCTAGATGAGGAAAGATGCATTTTAAAAGAACAGAGCTAGACCCTGTAAATGGGATAGAGGATGATGAAAATGGGGCTGAGGCGCCCTAACTCAAACTAACTGAAAACCCAAAGCTTGAGACAGACTGATAACTCAAAGGAAAGGAGAGACAAGGGTTGCAGATTGGGGAAGTAGTGATGGTCCTTTTGTCCCCTCTCCCCTGTCTATTCCACTCTCCAAGATTGGTCCACCTCTCAGCCTTGGATCTCCTTTCTTTAACCCATCCCCCAAGGAGCCAGGACCTGCCCTACATAACCTCCCTGGAGCCCAATCACATTCAGTGACCCAAAAAATGGAGAGAGGGGCCAATGAGAGGCGAGAGAGGTGGGAGGAGGCATCAGAGAAAAAGGTTCTTGCCACTCCCCCTACCCAACATTCCTCCTCCCTCCAAGGCCTGGGGTCACTGGTCTGGTGGTGGGTGTGCCTAGGAGTTTCTCAGGCTGATGTCATGGTCTTACTTTTCTGGAGTTGGGGGTTCTCCCTGAGATCTCTGTCTTCGGGTTTGGAGTTTGTCTCTAAGAGGGATCTCTGTGGGGTCTTTCAGTATTTGCATTGGGATCTTTCTCAGGACTGAGTTTCCTTTTATGTTTTCTGCTTTGGGGGGTTCTGTGTTTTAGGATCCGTGGTCGCTCTCTCTGAGGTCTTTCAGTCTCTTCTTTATGAGTTTTGGGTCTCTGTGTTCTCCATCTCTGGGGTAGCTGAGTCTCTTTCTCTCTCATCTCACTCTAAGTCTGGCTTTTCTCTGTCTCTCAGTCTCTGAGTTATCCATCTCTGAGTCTGCAAATTCTTTTCTCTGAGATCTGAGTCTGGGGTCTCTCTCATCTCTCTAGGGGTCTCAGTTCTCTAAGATCTAATTCTAGGTCTGGGTCTTCCTGAACTTGGGTCTCATTTTATTAAGTCTGGGTCTCAGATCTTGGTTCCTGAAATCACCATCTCAGGGTATGGAGTATAAGATTTTTGTGGCTATGGAGAACACTTTTGAGAATAGATTCTCAGATTTTGCTCTTTGGCTCCTCCCTCAGGGGGGCCTGGGGTCTTTTTTTCTGAAATCAGGGGTTTCTTTTCCTCTAGATTTTGGGTCTGTGTCTCAAATTAATCCACGGGGTTGGGGGTGAGAGGGGACCAAGTTGTCTTTTCTCTTTGGGTCTGGGGTTTCAGTCTTAGAGTCTGGGGTCTGCATCTTTAGGACCGCCTGCTCTGATGTGTTTTTGAGTCAGGGGTCTCTCTCTTTCTCTCTGTTTCTCTGGGTCTCCCTGAGTAGGGGTGGGGGCTGCAGAGTCTCTCCCTCCTCCTCCTCCTGCTCTCTCCTCTCTCGCTCGCTCCCCCGCCCCCCTCTCTCTGGGCTGCCGCTGCTGCCGTTGGCTCTTATTCTCCTCCTCCTCCTCCTCTCTCCTCCTCTCTGCTCCTCTCTGCTTCTCTCTCCTCCTCTCTCCTCCTCCTCCTCCTCCACCTCCTCCTCCTTCTCCCCCTCTCTCTCCCCCTCTTTCTCTCTTCTCTTTCTCCCCCGTCCCCCCGCCCCCTCCCCCCCAGGCCTGATGAGCAGGTCTCGCGCCTCCATCCATCGGGGGAGCATCCCCGCGATGTCCTATGCCCCCTTCAGAGGTACGGTGGTGGGG
>NW_007729239.1:190289-197930 GCF_000696425.1 Galeopterus variegatus | reverse complement strand
GGGGGCAAGAGGGGGAGGGGCAGGGGGCGGGGGAGAGCCGGGGCCAGGGAGGGGAGGACCGGGAAGGAAGGGGTGGGAGCAGTGGGGAAGGAGGGATTGGAGGCCAGAGAGATAGGGGTAGATAAGGGACGGAGAGGCCAGGAAACAGGCTTTGAAGGGGGACTGAGGGGAAAATGATGAAGGGGATAGAGCTCCAGAAAGGGGGTGGGAAGGTAGAAGGATAGCGTTGGGTGAAGAGCTGCAGAAATAATTTGGGGGTGGGAGCTGAATGATGAGGAAAATATCTAGGAAATAGACGAACAGAGTCTTAGGTGAAAACATAAGGGTGAAAAGAGAAGACAAGTAAATGGGGGGAGATATGGTGAGGGCTTAGAGAATGGTAGGGGGGTAGAAAAAGAGAGGAGGATGGAGGGAGAGAAGGGGCCAGATGGAGAGAGAGGGAGGCAGTGGGGGAGTGGGAGGGGGATGGAGGGTCCAGATGGAGGGAAGAGAAGAGAGAGAGGGAATGGGTTGGGGGAAGGGAGACAAGGGCAGGGGAGAGGGCCAAATTATGTGTGGGGGGGGGGCAGATACAAGTAAGATTGAGTGATGGGAGTAGGGGCCAGGTTAGGATCCTGCCCCATACTCTAACCCTCCTTAAGGCCCCTGACCAATGAAATGTAACCCCTAGGGTCTTTTCTGCTCTCTTCACTTCACCACTTTTACCCCCCTCCCCCACCTCCAATCCTTATTTCCATTCCCCCTCCCTTCTCTGCTGTCCATCACCTATATGTTTCCCCCCATATGGTGTCCGTTCCTTATATGAGTCCCCCTTCTGTCCCTCCCCTATATCAGTCCCCTCTCTGGTGTCCATTCTCTCTCTCCCTCTCCTCTATCTGGTAGCTCCCTTATAGCTCTACCTCCTATCCCCTCTCTACCCCCTCCTTCTTGGCCCCCTTGTCCTAGCCGCCCTATTAGGTCCACCTCATTTCCTCTGCCCCATGTCTAGTTGAGCTCTTCTGATGTATTCTCTTGTCCATAGGCATTTATCATCATCTCTACCTCCTTTTCTTTTAGATCCATCCCTGTTATTTGTCCCCCAGCCCATTTACTATTCCTTACCTACTCCCCATCTTGTCACAAGTCTGTCCTTACCCACTTTTCCTTAATAGCCCAGCTCTTATCACCATTCCTTTCATCTCCTCTACTTTCTGGAGTGTTGGAGATTTGGGGTGAAAAGACGAGGTTTTGGTGGTTGGAACAAGTACTAAAAGGGATCCCCATCTAATCCCTTGTGGGCTTTCTTATCCTAGTAAAATTTTCCCCCTTTTCAGCCATGTTCCTCTGCCTCTTGCATCTTACTCTCAGAATCATTGTTCCCTAAGTCCAGATGCTGTGTGTATGTTCCCAGAGTTGCTCCTGAGCTGAGTTCCCTGTGTCCTTCCCAGCTACCGGGAGAAAGATGCCCCCTGAAGTCTAAGCTGCCTCTCTTGGCTGCAGCCTGAACCAACCCGTCCCATAATGGTTATGTGTATCAACAGGTTTCTCCCCTGGGTATACTGAGTGTCTGAGTGCAGTGGGCATGTTGCTTGCAATGTCTGCAGTCTCAGAGCCTAGATATTTGTAATCTCTTATCTAGAAAGTATTGGTTAGGAGCCTCTGAAATGGCATTGAGATAGTGACAGTTTCAAAGTATTGTGGTTTCTAGATAGTGGACATCTATATTCTGGGGGTTCATCTCCCACTCTGATCTGGAGGTTGGGTACATTTGAGGGATATGTTGTAGAAAGAAAGGGGCTGGATTTTCAAAACTCTCCTACTCAGGGTATTCTGTTGGAATGAAGCTCAAAGACCAGTTCTCCTGCAATATGCCCATGAGTTATCCTGTAAAGGTGGCAGAATTTGATTTTTCTTCCTCTAAACCCTCTCTAACTGTGATATCTTAAGCCTAATTTCTATTACTTTGATGTCCCAATCTGACTTCTCTCTTACTTCCATAGGGCTTGTCCCCTGAAATCCTTGTGTTGATGTGTGGCATTGGGGTTTAAAGGAGAGGCAGTTTGCAGAGGGGGTCATGGCAAGAAAAACAGCAAAGTTGGGGAAGGGGGACCCTGGGCACATCTCTGAGTATGGGCAACCCTTGATCTACTGTTTTTCTCTTCTGGAAGTTTTGTTCCCATCTCCAGCTCTCATCTTTGGAGACCCCCTCTATGTCACCAGGCCTGGATATTCCATTCTTCCTTCCCTTCTTTCTTCAAGCTCCTTTCTAACTGTGCACTGCGGAGTTGGCTTCCATCTTGTCCTTGGAGACTAGGTAGGGAGGGAAGGCAGTATCGAATCTTTGATCTCTGGCCATGGAATGGGGGAAGAGATCCATTTAGTCTCTATTCATCCAAACAAGGGCATATTCCCCACATTCTCTTGCCCTGGCTCTCCACAGCCAGATGCTAACAAAAGCCATCTTCTACCTACCACCAGAAGAACCAGAACTTTCCCCAAAGGATGAACAGAGTTGGACTAGGGGAGGAGGGAGCAAAAAAGGGAGGGGAGGGCTCTTATGTCTCTGACTTTCTGAACGGGTAAGCTCCCCTACTTCCTCTTTTCTGGATGTTTAGCTCTCACAATCTCATGACCCAAATGTTCCTACACACACATACATACCATCCCTCTTTCCCACAACTGTGTGGCTTTCCTCTTACTCTCTTGCAGATGGTGGTGCCACCTTCCAAGTCCTTGTCTTCTGCAGTTATTTGGATGCCCTTCCTCCTCTCAGACACCTGCCACAACCTCTCTGTGTTTTTCTTCTGCCAATTTTGCTGTACCTCTACTTTTTTATTTTCCTGAAGCGGATGGAGAGCTCCTTCATCATTCTCTGCCCCCAAACGTATACCCTCTCTGTCATGATAAAATTCCCTTCCCTGAGTCACCTCTCTGTATTTCTTCCCCCAAGTCTACAGAGCTTCCTGTGATATGATTCCCCTCCTCTCTTTCCCCAGATGTAAAGCCTTTAAAGTTGCCACCTTCTTCAACTGTGGTCTCCTCAAGGCGAGTGGGGTCCCTTTTTCCCATTTTGAAGACTCTCTTCATAAAGCCTCCCTTACTGTTTCTGTGTGTCTCTGTCCCCTAGATGTACGGGGACCCCCTATGCACCGAACCCAATACGTTCATTCCCCATATGATCGTCCTGGTTGGAACCCTCGGTTCTGCATCATCTCGGGGAACCAGCTGCTCATGCTGGATGAGGACGAGGTGAGCAGGGTGATGATGTTGGGAAAAGACCCCTGGGAGAATGTATAAAGAATGGTGGGGAGAGTCCTCATTAGTGAAGGGGAAAGAGACACAAAGAAGGCAAAGAAGAGAGAAACATTTGCAAGTGGTGGGAGGAGGGTGGCCATTGAGATTTGGGTTGGGGTGTGATAAAAAGGGCAATCATTCTCACACCTTGCGCGGGAGGTTTTTGAGAATCATGGGCAGTGTTGGGAAGGAGATGTGGTTCTGAAGATTTGGGGGTGCCTTCTGTTTTCACCCTGTCCATATTGTGGGGTAGGTTAGAATGGGGAACGGAAACTGAAGGGCTTGAAGAAGGGGTAAAGAAAGGGGAAGGCCTCCCCTCCAAACTGATCCTCAGGACCCCTCTCCTCTTCCTCCACTGAGCAAAACCCATCACTCACCACTCCTAGTCCTTTCCTCAACATGAGGCAGAGTGCAGTAAGGAGAAATTGAGGGACCCAGACAAAAAGCAGGGAATAGTGGGGTTTTCGGGTAACTGGGAAAGGGCTGGAGGGTACCAGGAGAGATGACAGCGGTCAGTGGATCTTGGTATGGATGGGGGTGAAGACTGAGAGGGTGCCTGAGATAAGGGTTTAGAGAGACACTGAGGGGGCTTTTGTCAGGGACTGGCTGCACCTTGGGAAAGAATATAAGGGAGGAGATGCCTGGGGAAGAGGGGAACTGGGAGTATGGGGAGTTATCTAAAGGCGTAGGACTGGGGTAGTGGCAGGGACTAGGCAGAGTGCAGGAGGACAAAATGGACAGAGGGCTTTTATGGAAGGTGGTGGTCATGTAAGAAGATTTGAGAGCCTGGGGAACATGGGTTCTCATTTGGGAGCTGTGTCTGCAAGTGGAGGGTCCATCGGAAGAAACAGAGGATGCAAATGTGAAGGGTGGATGCCCCACGGGTATGGTTCAGGGAATGGAGGTGATTTAGTAGAAAAAGTTTTAGAGAGTGGTAGGGTAGTGTAGGAGACCAAAGAGGTGATGAGAGATGTTCCCCGAAAGCTATTGGGGGTGGTATGTAGAGGCAGGGCTAGAATTGGAATTAGGGCTAACCAGGGTGTGGAGGGACCTGGGGGGTAGGTAAGAGTGTGGCAAGATGGCTGGGTAGAGATCTTCCAGGTCACAAAGTAGAGGTGTCTAGGAGAGGACAGCGTGACTTTGAGGGGAGAGGTGGTTTGGGGAATCTAAGTTTTGGGCATTGGAAGGCATTTGAGTGATTCACTAGTGGTTACCAGCCTTGATCAGGGGGTTGGAGTCTGCAGGATGAACTGGGGAAACTGGAACCAGTAGGAGTAGGAACTGTTGTAAGGATGAAGAGGGAGGACAATGGGTGGGATAGTGAAGGAATGGCAGAGATAGGGACCAGTGGCCAGCAAGCTGAGGGGCAATTGGAATGACCAGAGTCTGGAGTAGGAAGGGTGTATGTGGGAGTGCAGAGGTGGATGGAATTGAGAAAATGAGCAGTGTGTAGGGCCACAGGGAGTTGTAATTGGGTGTATTTTGAGTTAGAGTTGGATGGGTTGTGGAACTGGGGCTGGGGACTAGTGGAGGGTCTGGTTCCTGTGGCTCCAGGGGAGGTGAAGGAGATTGGAGGGTTGGAGAGTTACGAGGTTGGGATGGAGGTGGCCAGGGGGAGTTGAGGGTAAGGCTCAGGGAAAGGTAATGGCTGAAGGGAAGAAGGGAACTGAGAGATGTTGGGGGGGGGGCGTGATGGAGAGAGATGAAAGGTGGGGGAGGTGACCAGGCCCTCTGGGGGGAGGGGAGGTTGGGTCCCAGTCTGGCCGCAAGCCTGGCCGTGGGAGGGAGACAAGCTGTGGATCCTGATTATAAATGCAGCTTCTGCTACCCCCGTGACAGGCTCGGAGGGAGAGAAGTGGGTAAGGGAGGTGGGAGGTTGGGAGGAAAGCAGGGAGAATGGAGGAAGTGAAGGTCAAGGGGAAACTGGATTCAGGAAGGAGCTCATTCCTGAGGAGTTGCAGGAAGAACTGAGTAGGGTTTGGGAGAATTCTCTGGAGGGCGTTTGAAGAGAAATGGAGGGAGCAAAGAAGAGGGTGGGGTGGGAAGGAATGAGAGAGTGAGACTAGGGGAGAAAAGAGAAAGAGAAATCCACTCACCCAGAGACACTTGAAGAGAGCGTGGAGGGGCAGAAGGGGGCAGGCCGGGTGGAAAGGGGGGCCCACCTTTCGTTGGTGGGGAGGGGAAAGGAGGGACGGCGCGGCCCAAGAGGTCTGACACCCCCCCGCATCCCCTAGATACACCCACTTCTGATCCGGGACCGGAGGAGCGAGTCCAGTCGCAACAAACTGCTGAGACGCACAGTCTCCGTGCCGGTGGAGGGGCGGCCCCACGGCGAGCATGGTACGGCGGCCGAGCAGGCTCTCGTGCCCCGGACAGTCGCGGGGAGAGGGCTGCGGTGGACAGGGCTGAAAGGCGCGGGGGCGTCGGGCACCTGAGGGGGCGGGGGAGGGGGAAGTTGGAGCGGGCGGAGACAGAGTCTCGCATCCTGAGCGGAGACGGCGCCCTCCTTTGGGATGCGGAGCTGGACGGGGGCTATGGGTGAGAGGCCTCAGCGGGCCCTTGCTCTGCTTCGCTCCCTTTTTCCTCTCCAGCAGCGAAGTTTGACTGTTTTCCTGGTGCTTGTAAAAATAGTCTCCTTAGATCTTCAGCCTCCTGTCAGAGTGTTTCTGCCCCTGCCCCTCCCAGCCCTTGCTCTGGGATCTTGGAGAGAATGACCCAGTTCCCCCCGTCCTCCCAGACCTCTGCCCCACCCCCGTGCTCCCGATTCTTCTTCCAGAACTTCAGGCCTGTGGTCCCTCCCTCTTGCCCCCTTTTTTCTCTTCTCATCAGCTGCTTCTATTTTCTGCAATTGTATCACCCCCTTTCTCTTTACTCCCTGATTTCTGATTTTCTGTACCCCTCTTGATTCCCCTCTGCTCCCAGTGGAGTTTCCATCAGACCCCCATCTCATCTCCTTTCTGTGTGTCTGTAGAGCTGTCTGCTCGGGTCTGTCTCTCCAACTCTCTCCCTCTCTCCATCTGTCTTTTCCCCTCCTTCCCTCTTTCTGCCCCCCCACCCCCCTCTTTAGTCATTTAAAAAAAGATTTTTGTCTTCCTGAGAAGTTCGCTTAAAAGGTTTCCATGGGAACAGTGAGGGGAGATGAAGGCAGAGAACAGAGATCTGCAGCCAAGGTGCAGAGAGACGCCCTCAGCCCCCGGAAACGCCCTCTTCACTGCCCCCTTCCGCTCCATTTCCCTTCCAAGACCCGAGATCCAGGTCTCCCATCCCTCCAACCCCCAGGTGACCCCTTTCTCCCACCTGCTTCTCCTCCCCTCAGGGATCCAGGCTAACAGTTAATCTCCTTTAGAGAGCCAGTGCCCTATCCCCATCCCTTGGCTCCCTCCAGCCTTCTTCTGATAGGTCCCGGCCTCACTGCCCTTGGGTACCAGCTCTGGGACCATGGGTGGGTGGGTGGTCAGGGATGTGTGTCATTGTCATGGAAACCTCTGACCATGGGAGTGTCTTGTGGGTAGCACATCTCTGTGAAGCAAAGCCAGGTGGCGGTGGTGGTGGAGTGTGTACAAAGAATGTGTGATGTCTGTCACATCTGTGTGTGAATGTGTGTATATGTGTATGTCATGTCTGTGTCTGGGAAAGGTGCGTATGTTTGTGTGCACGTGTATATACCTGTGTGCCCAGGCCAGAATGCTCACATGCTCACAGAGCATGTTTCCTGTGGTTGGCTGCTCTGTGGACATATTCCCAATCTTTCTCCTTACCCTGAGCCCTCAAGGTCCAGGGGTCTCTGGCATGGGTCTCCTGTGTGTTTGGGGTGGGGGCACCGTGTGTGTTTGGAGTTGGGGTGGTATTTGGAGGTTGCTGAATTGGGGTTCAATAGGGACTGGGAGGGGTGCCAGGGGTTTATATATTTGGGGAGAAGGTTAATGAAAGTTGATAGCTGGTGAACATTTGGTCTTCAGGGTGACATGGAATGTGTAAAGGGCACGGAGGATGTGCAGGGGACAGAGGGGGGAACTTGGGTCTGCGAAGGTGTTTGCTGAAGCTGTGGACTCTCCAGCCCGGGAGAGGTCGCCGGACCGTAGAGGGGCATTGGAATCCAGGGCTCCTCCTCTGCTGGGTGGAGCCGCCACCCCTCCGCGGCTTGGGGGGCGGGGGTCCTGCTCAGGAGGGGATGGTGGGAGGCCGGGTTGGTTTTGGGGGTCCCCTTACCCCCCTCCCCCGTCTCTCTCGCGCTGTCTCCGGGCGACGGGGCTCGTGACAGAGGCGGCCACGGCAGCAGCGGTCGCCTAGCAACGGCGGCGGGGCCCGGGCAACGGCGGCAGCGGCGGGAGCGGCGGCGGAGGGAGCCGTTCCCGCGGCCGTCACCGC
>NW_007729239.1:161750-189971 GCF_000696425.1 Galeopterus variegatus | reverse complement strand
GCGTGTGCGTGGGCGCGGGGAGGGGGTGGGGAAGCCGCGGCGGCGGCAGCAGCAGCTGCTCCCTCCGCATGTTCTCGCTGCATCTTCCGAGTGGGGGGAATTATGGTAACCGGAGGGGAGGGCAGAGGAGGTCGGGGGGTCGGGGACTGCCTCGTGTCTGGGCAGGGTTGTGAGCGCGCGGGGGCGGCTGGTGTGTGGAGGTCTTGGAGCCCCTGGTGGAGAGGGCAGCCTGTGTGTCCGCGTGTGTGTTCGCGTCCATGCTCACGTCCCCTGTGTGTCGGTGCCATGTGCACACCGGGGCCCAGTTCCTCGTGCACACATGTGCAGCCATCTGTGTGCGAGCCTGTCCTGGCTTATCCTGCATCTGCCTGTTTCCTGCCTATAGGGCTGTTAGGCCATCCACTGGCTGTGGGGCAGTTGGTGGCCATACTTGTCCATGTTAACTCTGACCCTGAGCATGCATGTTCCTGGCTAGGGCTCAATTCCTGTTAGCCTCCTGTGTATTGGAATGCGTGGCCACATGAGCAGGATTTTCTGTGTCCCTGGTGGTAGGTGTGTGTCTTTGCATGTGTGTCCCAGCATTGGCCTGAGTATCTGTGTCAATCGCAGCATGGGTGTCCAGGGCGTGTCTGGATGTGGGTGGTGCGAGAGTGGTGATGGGGGCAGTGAGTGTGTGTAAGTGTGATGTTTGGAATCCTAGGGTGTATGAAATACCTTTGGGCTAGGCAGGTGTGAGCCCTTGCTTGGTCAGGGAGTGAGGACAGAAAAGGGGGAGGGGTGGGGTAAAGAGGAAAAGTGAGAAGAGGGGAGAGGAGGAATGAGAGAGGCTTGAAAAGGAGAGCAGAGAGCCAGGGAGAATAGCTGGAGAGTGGGAAGGTGGAGAGTGTGGATCCAGACTTGGAAGAGAGAAGAAGGGCTAAGAGCTTAAGATGAGTAACTGGATATGGGATGTTGGGATTAGAAGGGGCCTGGGAGCTGGGGAGGCAGCAGGGAGGAGAGTCAAGCCTTTTGGTAAAGTGATCTCTGAAAGAAGAAAGGGAGAAAGATGGGAGAGGGCACTGGATTCATGTAGGCCCTGTAGGGTCAGGCTTGCCTGGCTCAGGGGAGGCCACTCAGGCAATGAGGCTGGCTCACAGTGAGGCCTGTCACGGCAGGGACTGTCATTAGAGGTTCATGTCCCTAGCACAGAGCTTTGTTCCCTATTTCTCTGCTCTCTGTCCAGCCCTGTTCCTTATCCTTCTCTGGCAACCTCCCTCCCCTGGCTCCCCTTGAGAGCTACCAGCTGGATGTGGAGAAGAAGAAAGGCTAAAGGGAAGATTAGGGATTGGGGGGATTGGAGGGCAGTGGGAGATTTTGTGGGTGATGGCAAGATTAGAGATGTTGGAGAGGCGGGAGTCCAAGCCCTTGCTGTGTGTGTGTGTGTGTGAGTGCAATTGTGTGTGTACACAGGGTGTGTACATGTGTGGGTGTGTGCACAATGCCTGTGTTACGGGTCTGTGTAGGTGGCTGTTATGTGTGTGCATGCGTGTATACATCGTGCAGGGATGAGACGTGGAGACTCAGGATTGCGGTGTGTGCTTTTCAGGTTTGCTCTGTGTGTGTATGCGGGTGTGTGCTGTATTTTCTGTACATGTCACTGCATGCAGCACTAATAACAGGATGTCCTATGTTTCTGTCACTCTGCCCCCTTTTCTTCTGTTACTGTTATTCTTTTCTGTGTGGCAGTGAGAGTCTTTGTAAGTGTGTGTGTATGTGGCCTCTTTGTACCTGAGACTTATGTGTGAGTTCATGTATCTTAGTTCCTGGTAATATGTGTAAGGTTATATTACTTCCAAGAACCAAGTAAATCAATTAGCAAATTCGTGTTCCTTCTGTTAATGCTTTAGTTCCAAAGCAAAATTTTAGTGGATTTAAAGTTAGACTTTATGCCTTTATTATAGGAGCTTGTGTGTGAAAATAATAGCTGAACTAGGTTCTCTGAAATGAGAGTGAGGCAGCCATACCTGAGAAATGCAGAGAAATGTGACTAGGAAAGAGATACCTTGAGCCCTTGCATGTATTGCTTAGTGTATAACAGAAGGATAATTAACGCATTTGCTCATTTTTTCTTTACTCTGGTAGCAATCAGGGATGCCTGTGTTGGAGTCAGAGAAGGGCTAGGAAGAAAAGAGGGTTGTCTTGAGACAGAGTCGATGTGATTGTACTTTTCATGTGAATGAAAGATGTTTGTGCTTTGGGTTATGGGGATACCTTTAAGTGGTCGGGATCATGGTATACTCAAGTATGTATCTCAAGGATTAAACTGGCATCTCTCTGCGTGCAGGACAGGTGTATGTCTTAGGGTTTGTCTGTTTCTGTACTTTGCTGCTCACATGATTGCCCAAGGGATTTGGGCCACAAAGTCCACACCAGCAGCTCCCCTGCGGGTGTCTGGGTTCAAGTATGTACTGCCCAAATGCAGTGCTCACATATGTCTAAGCATGTATCCCGTGGGGTGTGTGGGCCTCAGAGTCTCAATAATGTGGATCCGCGGTAGCCCTGTGCTCAGAGTTGTCTGTATGTTCATTAAGCACATAGATCCCTATTTATTTTTTGTTATTGTGGTTCTCATATACACGTACCCCTACAGCTCAGTGTATGTTTCTGTGCTGTACACGTGTTCCTGAGAGATTGATAGGGTTCTTGTGTCACGGGATCCACATTTTTGTATGTAAACTTCCTAACACCTAGGTTTTACAGGTAATGGGAAACTGGGGACTGATTCTACAGCAATTTGTAGGCAATTTGCAATTTTGGAAGCAGAGAGTGAAAATGTAGTTGTGGCCCTCCCTGTTCTGTTCTGGAATCTAGAGGGTTAATAGACAGCTCTTCCGGTCCACCCCCCTCCCTCCAGCCTGTAGCTTCTTGTTGCCATGGAGATGGTCGCCCCGCCCCTGATGCAGCACCTGCCCCCCCATTGGCTGCAGTGGTGACTGTGGGGCTGAGGGGGGAGCCCAGGCCTGGGCAGCCATTCTGGAGCTGAAGCCGGAGCTTGGCATCCCACCACATTCATTTTCCTCCAGCCCCTTGGCCCCTCTAAATTCCCTGGCAGCCAAGCCTCAGCTTTCCTGTTCGAGCTACCATCCTTCTAGGCTCTTGGCAGGCTAGCTTCATCTGCATTCACTTCCCCTTCTCCTCTCCCTACCCTTACTTGGGAGTCCCCAGAACCCCCACTCCCTGTGTCCTTCCCACTCCCTGCCCACTCCCCTACATTCTTTTCTTCTCCCCTTCCCTTCTGAGTCCCTGCCACTGCAGGGCACGTGGAACCAGCTGCTCCTCCCCCTGCCCCCCATCTGCCCCTTCCTTGGATTTTCTGTCCTTGGGATTCTCCCCCTGCCACTCCCCACAGGTCCCTTCCAAGACTCCCCCTCCAGTCCAGGGAGAGGGTCCTGGGAGGCAACTCCCACCCTCCAGACAGACAGAGATTCCAGGAGGTGGGGTGCAGGTGGAAGATATCCTCAGCTAGGGGAAAGGGAAAGCCTGCCTAAGGGCAATGACATTTAACCCATCTTTTTCCCAAGCTAGCCCCTCTGGGGTGGTGGGCACCAGGGACCTAGCCTCCCTGGTTCTTCAGTGTCTTTCATTACTGGGGTCTTACTGACCCTCTCAGCCATGCCTGCCTGCTGATTGCCAGACCCAGTCATGGGCCTAAGGCCTCCCACCCCGTCCCCCTCAGGGGGCTCCGGCTCAGGTTCCTTGCCCCCTCCTTCCCACCGCCAGCCTCTCCGCCGCCGCTGCTCTTCCTGCTGCTTTCCGGGGGGTAGGTGAGGCCGATGCTGAGGGGCAGAGGGAGGTGGGGGAATGCATTGGGGCCAGGGGTGGAAACCTGGGCTAACAGCCCCCCCCCCCTGACAACCCCTCCCCAACTTCCCTTCTGGTCTTTTCCTCCCCTCCAGAATACCACTTGGGTCGCTCGAGGAGGAAGAGTGTCCCGGGGGGGAAGCAGTACAGCATGGAGGCCGCCCCCGCTGCACCCTTCCGGCCCTCGGTGAGTGCGTGAAAGTGTCTGCCAGATGTGGCTCAACTGGGCCCCCTCCCCTCCAGCCCCAGCTGGAGCCCTAGGATTCTGAGAAAGGGGGCAGGAGGGACACAGAGAGAGAGAGAGAGAGAGAGAGAGAGAGAGAGAGAGAGAGGTGTGTGTGTGTGTGTGTGTGGCCGTCTCCCCACCTCTGGTTTCCCCCTTCTTGGCTCTGCCCCCTTGCTTTTCGGACCAGCCCTCCCACCTTCTCCAAGCTGGTGTATGTATGTTTGTGTGTGATGGGAGCAAGGAAGACAAACTGGTATCAGGACTCCTATCCCTCACTCCTCACCTCTAGAGACTTCCCTTCCCCCCCCATCCCACCTTCATCCAGGGGCTCTATCAGCTGAGGGGTGAGTAGGTAGAACTGACCCTGCCCCAACCAACCCCATCCCCATTTCCCCCCCAGCAAGGCTTCCTGAGCCGGAGGCTAAAAAGCTCCATCAAACGCACGAAGTCACAACCTAAACTTGACCGGACCAGCAGCTTTCGCCAGATCCTGCCTCGCTTCCGAAGTGCTGACCATGACCGGTACAGGGGCTGGAGCATGCTGGATGAGATGGATGCGATATAGGGGAGATGGGGAGGGCAGGGGGTTACCTGAGTGCAAAGGTCAAGTTGGTTGGGGAATGTCATGGGGCAGGGGACAGAACAGAGAAGAGCTAGGATAGGGCTTTGTAAGCAGCAGGAGAGAGGTAGGTTACAGGGAGACGATGAGCAGAGGGGGCAGAAAGGGAATGAAGGTGAAGCCTAGGTGGGATTCCTCTGGCTCCAGCCCAGGATCAAAGGAGCTATACAGAAAGACAGAGAAGGAATGACCCGGAGGGGCATTTCAGGAATCCAGGAAAGGGGGCAGTGGGTTGGTGGGAGAGGGAGCAATAGGATCTAGGTGGAAGGGTGTGAAGGAAGGGAATAAAATATAGGGGTAGCAAGGTTGGAGTGGGACTGGCGGTGGTTGATATTAATGAATGAAGGCTAGCCTTAGGGAGCTTATCAGTTGACAAGGGAAGGGATAGTATAGAGCATGGCAGAAAAAGGGGAGGCTGGGGCAGGTATGCAGGGTGACAGAATAGGGAGCAGAGGCGGTGGGGTTAGTCCATGGACAGAGGCATGAGAAATAGCCTTTAGGAGTCCAGAGGGCACCGACCCTGATGCAGGGCTGAAGGAGACCTCTTGCTGTTTGCCTTTGTTATCTGCTTCTTGGGGTCCCTCTCTGGATTTCCCCTTCACCTAATCACTCCCTAGGAAGAACCCTGTCCTCCCTTTCCTCTGTGTCTGGCCACACCCAGGATTGGGCAGGTAGGAAGGTTGGGATAAGGTGAGTCACACCTTTCCCTGCCCCCATCCCATATCGCCAGAGCTGGATTTAGGGCCGGCAGGGGGTGAGGGCATGGTATTCCTGGCCGCGGGGGTGGGGGGGGCCGGGGGAGCGTCGCGCTGACGGCAGCCAGAGCCACGATGACGGGGCTGCTATAAATAACTTCATGGAGGCTCCCACACCCGAGCTCCCCCTCCTGCTTTCCTACTGCTCTCTACTCTTCATCCCCTGCCCATCTCCATACTGCTTGCTATCCTAGCCCTCCTTCTGTGCCCCCAGCCCCCTTTATCTTCTGTTGTCCCACAGTGATTTTCTGCATTTCATCCCCTCTCAGCCCCCATCTCTATTCTCCCGCCCATATCTCCGGTTGCCCTTCCTCCTCTTCTACCATCTATCTTTCTGCACATATTTTTGCCTCCCCTTTCTATTTCTTGCCTACCTCCTCTTTGTCAGTCCCCATCTTCAGTCTCTTGTCTTCATCCTGCTCCTTTCTGCCCAGCGTTCTCTATTTCCATATGATTTTCCCTCATACTTCCCCCTGGTTCTACTAAAACTTGTCCTCTTACCTTGTTCATTCATTCATTTGTTCATTCACTCATTCATTCATTCTTTAAATCATTAAATGTTTATTAGGCAGTAGCTGTGTGCCAGGCCCAAGCCAGATAAATATCTTTTTTTTACCTCCAGTTCTTTACTTGCAATTTTTTCACTTATAGTGAGGCTCTGGTTTGTGGAGTCACCTGGAGGGCCTACCTAGAAGTGTCCCAAGCCCACCTTCTCTCTACTTTTTCTTTCTTTTCTGCTGTGGTCCATTTCTAGGTTGAGATATGAGGACACTTCAAAAAGCTCATGGAAAAACAGAATTGAAAGATAATATGAATCTTTCCATGAGCTTTTTGATGTATACTTTTATTTGTGGGTGTCCTCAGTTCTCACAACCCCTTAGGTGTGAACCAGGGGTAGGGGAGTTTCTTAAAGAGTCTGGTTTGTCTCAATCCCTCATGTGTTTCCCCAGGAATAGACTGGGTTTCTTTCTGTCTGTGAACATGTCTTTGTGGAAAGTAGGTTCAGGATGCCTTCTCTGCAAGTCTCCATCTTAGAGCCAGACTGATGATGTAGGGCTCCTGAGTGTGTAATAAGAGTGGGAGGCCCTAATCCTGTCTGCTGAACCTCCTGCTTGCCAGGGCCCGGCTGATGCAAAGCTTTAAGGAGTCACATTCCCACGAGTCCTTACTGAGTCCTAGCAGTGCGGCTGAGGCCTTGGAGCTCAACTTGGATGAAGATTCCATTATCAAGCCAGTGCATAGCTCCATTCTGGGCCAGGAGTTCTGTTTTGAGGTACTGGGTCTAGTGGGCTGGGAAGGGCCAAAGGGCAGGATGATGGAGGGTGGGGGCAGAGAAGTCTAGAGAAAGTGACACAGGTGGGGATGTCAAGAAAACGGAAACCTCTGGGGCTGGGAGAAAGGAGGATAGGCCAGGGAGGAAGAGATAGTGGTGGAGTCTCCACTTCTTAGGGGTCACCTGCTCTCTGGAGCCCCATCCCTTAACTCTGTACCCATCTCTAGGTAACAACGTCATCAGGAACAAAATGTTTTGCTTGTCGGTCTGCAGCCGAAAGGGACAAATGGATCGAGAATCTACAGCGGGCGGTGAAACCCAACAAGGTATTGGGGAGGAAAGGGGAATAGCATGTGCAGGGCAAAAGTCGAGCCACAGGGAAGCTGGGGGCCTAGGGAAGAAGGCGAGCTAAAGGAGGGGAGGCTTGGGGGAGGAGGGGACAGAAGTGTAAGGGATGAGCAGAGGGTGACTCCCATTATTCTGAGTCCCCCATTTCTTTTTCCTCTTTCCAAACTGCTCCTTACCTTGTGATTTATTTCCCTACTGTAGAAATTATAGACTTATAGAGTTGATGGGGCTCTGGAAGTCCTCTGATCCAGCTTCCCTGCAGGCAGCAGTGCCTCACTAACACCCCAACAGGTGCAGTGTTTCCACAGGACATGTAAAGTTTAGTTAGCCAAGTCTCTGCACCTTGGCTTCCTCTCTATAAAATTAGTGGGAATGGTGTTGGACTAGATGGTCTCTAAGGTCCCTTTGGCATAGAAATTCTACCAGTCTGTGTTCTTTCCAAGACTTCTAATTCTCAGGAAAAATCTTCCCAGTTCTGTCAGCTGTTCTCTCCCAGTTTCTAGCAAGCTCAGTCCTGGTCACCCTCCACTGGGGAGCTCTTGTTTCTCAATGTCCTTCTTAAAGAACTCAGCCCAAGATGCTGGATATGATCTGACCCATGGAGAGTGCAAACACCATACTCCTTTTCAACACATTGCAATATCACTTGAGCCTCACTGTGAGCTTGTGGTCAATTGTATCCCCTGAGGTCCTTTTCACACTGACTGTTAAATCTCACCCATTCTATATTTATGCAGTTCTTTTTTATTTTATTTTATTTACAATTTCTGATTGCAATTTCTGCAAGACTTTCCAGTTCTCTTCAAATTCCACCTTAATATTTTTGGCTGGTTATTCCAGGTTTTTAAATCTTTCCTACTGCTGATTCTGTTGTCTAGTGTATAAGCTACTTGTCTGTATTAGTTTCCTAGGGTAACAAATTACCACAAACTGGTCCACTTAAAACAACAAAAATTTATTCCTTCACAGTTCAGGAGGCTAAAAATCCAAACTTAAGGTGTTGGCTGGGCCACGCTCCCTTTAAAGTTCTAAGGAACTCTTCTTATCTTCTGGAGGTTGCCAACAGTCCTTGGCATTCCTTGGCTTATAGCTGCATCCATCTAATTTCTGTCTCCATCTTCACATGGCCAGTTTCCTTTTGTGTGTCTATGTCTCCACATCTCCATGTCTCCAAATCTTCCTCACCATATAAAGATAGTGGTCATTGGAATAAGGGTCCACCCTAATCCAGTATGACCTCATCTTAATTTGATTACATCTGTAAGGCCCTTATTTCCAATAAGGTCACATTCACAGGTTGTGGGTAGACATGAACTTTTGGGGGACACTAGTCAATCCAGTATACCTTCTCAGCCTTGTGATTGCTGTCTGTATCCCACTTTTTCACTCTCTCTCCTCTTTTGGTGTCTCTCTCTGTCCCTTCCCCTCTATCTACTGTGCCCACCCCACCATGCCAGGACAACAGCCGCCGGGTAGACAATGTACTGAAGCTGTGGATCATAGAGGCCCGGGAGCTGCCTCCCAAGAAACGGTACTACTGTGAGCTCTGCCTGGACGACATGCTGTATGCACGCACCACCTCCAAACCCCGCTCAGCCTCGGGGGACACAGTCTTCTGGGGCGAGCACTTCGAGTTTAACAACCTGCCTGCTGTCCGTGCCCTGCGGCTGCATCTGTACCGTGACTCAGACAAAAAGCGCAAGAAGGACAAGGCGGGCTATGTTGGCCTGGTGACTGTGCCGGTGGCCACCCTGGCTGGGCGCCACTTCACAGAGCAGTGGTACCCTGTAACCCTGCCGACAGGCAGTGGGGGCTCTGGGGGCATGGGCTCAGGAGGGGGAGGGGGTTCGGGGGGTGGCTCAGGGGGCAAGGGCAAAGGAGGTTGCCCAGCTGTGCGGCTGAAAGCACGTTACCAGACAATGAGCATCCTGCCCATGGAGCTTTATAAAGAGTTTGCAGAGTATGTCACCAACCATTATCGGATGCTGTGTGCAGTATTGGAGCCCGCCCTGAATGTCAAGGGCAAAGAGGAGGTTGCCAGTGCACTGGTTCACATCCTGCAGAGTACGGGCAAGGCCAAGGTGAGTGCTGTATCCTCAGGGAAAGATGACTTGGGAATGGGCACTTGCTTGTGGAGCAGTGAGGATAGGGCAAATTCATGAGATTGGTTTGTACAGAGGCTGACCCTTGGGTTTTCCTGGGCCCCAGGACTTCCTTTCAGACATGGCCATGTCTGAAGTAGATCGGTTCATGGAACGGGAACACCTCATATTCCGCGAGAACACACTCGCCACTAAAGCCATAGAAGAGTATATGAGACTGATTGGTCAGAAATACCTCAAGGATGCCATTGGTATGGCCCACCCTCATGCCTTCTTTCCAAACCTATCAGATACCCACCCATACCCTAAACCTGGCTACCCCGGACCTAAAGTCCACCCTTCCTCAGCTTGATGCTTCCCAGCCCAGAGTCCCAGGACTCCAGCCTCCAAGTACCCAATTCTGCAATTCCCCCAACTCAGGCAGACCCTGTCCCTGCCCTTGGAAAGTGTGACCACTCCCTGTGTGTCCAACCCCCAGGGGAGTTCATCCGTGCTCTGTATGAGTCAGAGGAGAACTGTGAGGTAGACCCCATCAAGTGCACGGCGTCCAGTCTGGCAGAACACCAGGCTAATCTGCGAATGTGCTGTGAGTTGGCCCTGTGCAAGGTGGTCAACTCCCATTGGTGAGACTGGGAACGCTGGGCTGGGGGGCTAGGGTTGGGGGAGTTATGTGTTCATCTGTTCATCCATCTGTCCATCATCAAAGAGGACTGAGCACCAGTCATGGGCGAAGCATTGTTCTGAGTGCCATAGAGCAGACAGAGATGAATGGGGGCCCCCTGCCCTCTGAGGGCCTCCAACAGAATGAATAGGGACAAATTAGATACACAAAAAGCCACGGAACCATTGTGGTATGTGTTAAGTGCCATGCAGCATAAGGTTAGAGAAGGCAAAGCTTTAAGATAAGCAGGGAAGAAGTGCCCCCTGGCTGGGGTTTGAAGACTTGGTAAGGTTCTGATATATGGACATAGTGGGCAAGAAAGACATTTCAGAAGGCTGTGGGACAGGCACGTGTGTGAAGGTGAGAGGTCCCAGGAGCTTTCAGGGGACAGCAATTAGAACAGGTTTAATGGAGCACATGGTTCACATTGGAGAGTGGTGGGAGAGATGTCTGGACAGAGGGATTAGGGCTAGAATCTGTAAAGCCTCAGGTTAAAGAGTTTGATTTCATCTATAGGTCATTGGATGCCATTAAAGCTGTTGGTGCCAGGAAGTATTGTGATTGAGATTCATCCATGAGTAGAGTGGGGCGTGAGGGGTGACTGGAATAGGGAGAATGAAGTCCAGGCTATTGGGTCAGGCATGAAAATCACATCCTGAATTAGGACTGTGACAGGAAAACTAGAGAGGGACTACCGTTAAGGACCCTCTGAGGAAAGGATCAGCAGGAGTTGTCACCTGATTGGGAAAGAGGGGGCATGTCTGCAGGAGTCAGGGATGACTCAAGAGGCCAAGAGGCTGGTGGTTGGGAGACTGGTGGCCCCATTGACAGAACTAGGGAAGTCAGGAGGAGGAGTTAGTTGGAGGTGTGGGGGCGATAGTGAGCTCCATTTTACACGAGTCGAGTTTAAGGTGTCAGTGGGACATTCAAGTGGAACTGGCAGTTGCGGGAAGTGAGCTCTGAGCCATTCCAGGGACTGGGGATCATGCCTGGGGCACCTCCATCCCCATTTCCCTGGAATCCAGAAGAGTTGGGGGGTCCGAGCTCCCTGTGCCTCAAGTGACCCTCCATCTCTCTCCCATTTCTGTCTCTCCCTGGTGTCTATTTTTCTTCCCCTCTCCTTGTCTCTCTCACACACCCCTCCGTCTCTCCCATGTCTCCATGTCTCTCTCTCCTTACCTTCTCCCCACACTCCCTCCCCCATTTCTCTCTCCCTAATCTGTCCATTCCCTCTGCCATGGCCCTCTTTTCAGCAGCCTCCCGTCTTCCTCTTTCAGTCCCTTCCTCCCTGTCTCTCTCACTTCTGTTTCCACACCCTCACCTCCTACCACCCCCCTCAGCATGTTCCCTGGAAGCTGAGGGTCTCTGGGGCTCAGTCCCGGTCTCTCTCTTTCTCTCTCTCTCTCTCTGTCTCCCCACCCCTTCCCCCCAGCGTGTTCCCGAGGGAGCTGAAGGAGGTGTTTGCGTCGTGGAGGCTGCGCTGCGCAGAGCGGGGCCGGGAGGACATCGCTGACAGGCTGATCAGCGCCTCGCTCTTCCTGCGCTTCCTCTGCCCAGCCATTATGTCGCCCAGTCTCTTTGGGCTCATGCAGGAATACCCAGATGAGCAGACCTCACGAACTCTCACCCTCATCGCCAAGGTCATCCAGAACCTGGCCAACTTTTCCAAGTAAGGGAAGCTTCAGGCAGGAGGCAGGAAGGGTCTCCTAAGTTCCCAGAGACCCTGAGATGGTTGGGTGTGAGGCCTTCTGTATGTGTGTGACCTGCTGGGTCCCTTGGCCAGGTTTACCTCAAAGGAGGACTTTCTGGGATTCATGAATGAGTTTCTGGAGCTGGAGTGGGGTTCCATGCAGCAGTTCCTGTACGAGATCTCCAACCTGGACACGCTGACCAATAGCAGTAGCTTTGAGGGTTACATCGACTTGGGCCGAGAACTCTCCACACTGCATGCCCTGCTCTGGGAGGTGCTGCCCCAGCTCAGCAAGGTCAGCAAATGCCCCCTTTGCCCCATCCCCAGATGACTCCAATGGCTTCTGTGGCCTGAGAAACTACCCCCTGCTCAGATTTTTCTCCTCTCCCTATTCCCTGAGGAGTCAGCACCACTACCCCAGCTCAGACACCATCCACCTGCACCCTCTAAGGTCCTCTTAGAATTGGGCACTTAGTCCCCAGGTAACAGCCTCACCCTTCCAGGAAGCCCTCTTGAAGCTGGGCCCGCTGCCCCGGCTCCTCAACGACATCAGCACAGCTCTGAGGAACCCCAACATCCAAAGGCAGCCGAGCCGCCAGAGTGAGCGGCCCCGGCCTCAGCCCGTGGTGCTGCGGGGGCCATCAGCCGAGATGCAGGGCTATATGATGCGGGACCTCAACAGGTGAGCACCCTGGGATCCCCACACCTGTGCCCCAGGAGCCTCCTCTCCTGTTCTGGATACTCCTCACTGGGCCCCATGTGCATCTCTCTAGGGCTTGAAAAAAAGGAAAAACCAGCACGTTCTTGGGGGAAAATGATAAGGAGACAGGTTTAGTCAGTGGTAGGCAGAGAGCTCTTTAAAGCCAGAAGGAGCAAGAAACAGAGCTCCAGGAAAAGTGCTGAGGCTCCTCCAGCTCCCAGCTTAGTTGTAAACCTAAGGGATCCCTGCTGCAAGCTCTGATTTGCTTTGTCCCTCTGCCCGCTTATGCTTATCCCCCATCTGAGGTTCAGCCAGCACATGTTGCTTCAGCTATGTGGTATCAAAATATTCAGATATCTCTGTACTAGTTAGTAGATAAGCACTTTCCCAGCTCCCCACCAGAATCCTACAGACTTGCCCATGACCCAGCACTTAGAAGTAAACAGCTGGAAGCCTCGCAGGGCCTCCAGAGCCTGCTGCAGAGCCCCAGCAATCATTCTGATGAGGTAGTGCCCATGCCTCAGGGGCTGCTCTCTCTTTTGATGACCATCCTGCTTGTTCCTCTGCCCATGTCTCTCCTTTCATGACACCATACCCATTCCACCATTCCCACCTCTCCTTCCACTTGTACACACCTCTCTCCTTCTCTGTCTGTGCTCGCCCCTCTTTCCATCTCTCTCCAGCTCCATCGACCTTCAGTCCTTCATGGCTCGAGGCCTCAACAGGTGAGGGGCTCTCCCCTCCCCCGCCCTCCTCTCCTCTCCTGTCTGCTCCCTCTCCTGCTCCACTGGCCTCCTTTCCTCTCCTCCTTGATGCACCTCATATCCTCTATATCTCCCCAGACCTGCCCCTCATCCCTCCTTTGCAGCCCCCATCTCCCTTCCTCTAGGCCTCATCTTCCTGGAGGGGCCCTGTCCTTTCCCACTTCCCACCTCTCCTCTCCCATCCTCCCTCCTGAGGGCTGCCACAACCAGCTTTAAGCCCTTCCCTGTGGGTCCTACTTTTCACCCCAGGGCCTGTGCCAGATGTCAGCAGGCTCAATTGCCAGTAGCCCTTGCCTTACCTTCTGTTTGTGTGCCCCTTTCCCTTCCAACAGCTCTATGGACATGGCTCGCCTCCCCTCCCCAACCAAGGAAAAGCCTCCCCCACCACCACCTGGTGGGGGTAAAGACCTGTTCTATGTCAGCCGTCCACCCCTGGCCCGTTCCTCACCAGCATACTGCACGAGCAGCTCAGACATCACAGAGCCGGAGCAGAAAATGCTGAGTGTCAACAAAAGTGTGTCCATGCTGGACCTGCAGGGTGATGGGCCTGGTGGCCGCCTCAACAGCAGCAGTGTTTCCAACCTGGCGGCCGTTGGAGACCTGCTGCACTCAAGCCAGGCCTCACTGACGGCAGCCCTGGGGCTTCGGCCTGCGCCTCCTGGACGCCTCTCCCAGGGGAGTGGTTCGTCCATCACAGCGGCTGGCATGCGCCTCAGCCAGATGGGTGTCACCACGGACAGTGTCCCTGCCCAGCAACTGCGCATCCCCCTTTCCTTCCAGAACCCTCTCTTCCACATGGCTGCTGATGGGCCAGGCCCTCCAGGGGGTCATGGAGGGGGTGGTGGTCATGGCCCACCCTCCTCCCATCACCACCACCACCACCATCACCACCACCGAGGTGGAGAGCCCCCTGGGGACACCTTTGCACCATTCCATGGCTATAGCAAGAGTGAAGACCTCTCCTCAGGGGTCCCCAAGCCCCCCGCTGCCTCCATCCTTCACAGCCACAGCTACAGCGATGAGTTTGGACCCTCTGGCACTGACTTCACCCGTCGGCAGCTCTCACTCCAGGACAACCTGCAGCACATGCTGTCCCCTCCCCAGATCACCATTGGTCCCCAGAGGCCAGCCCCCTCAGGGCCCGGAGGTGGGAGTGGTGGGGGCAGCAGTGGGGGTGGTGGGGGCCAGCCGCCTCCATTGCAGAGGGGCAAGTCTCAGCAGTTGACAGTCAGCGCTGCCCAGAAACCACGGCCATCCAGCGGGAATCTATTGCAGTCCCCGGAGCCAAGTTATGGCCCTGCCCGTCCACGGCAACAGAGCCTCAGCAAGGAGGGCAGCATTGGGGGCAGCGGGGGCAGCGGTGGCGGAGGGGGTGGGGGGCTCAAGCCCTCCATCACCAAGCAGGTATGTGAGGGTAGGAGGAGGGCGGCGTGGGTGGAAGAGCAGGGAGGGAAGAAGGAAATGATGGGGATTGAGGGATGAGGATAGAACACAATCTATGGTCTAAAGTTACAGTTTTCTACCTTCCTTACATTCATTAAACAAATGCCTATAGAAATCCTGTCATGTGCCGTGTGCTATTCTAGGCACTGTGAATATGGCAGTAAACAACAGACAAAAATCCCTGCTCTCACAGCGCTCTCATGCCAGAGGGCAGACATGATTACTTCTCTAGAATTCAGATAAGGGCTAGAGCAGGGGAACAGGACTGGGACTACCAGCTCGTTTGGCCCTGCTGTCTTCCTCTAAATGCATCCTGCCTTTTCCCACCTTTCCTTTCTGTTTGCCCCAAACTTGCCTTGTCCCAGCATTCTCAGACGCCATCCACGCTGAACCCTACAATGCCAGCCTCTGAGCGGACAGTGGCCTGGGTCTCCAATATGCCTCACCTGTCGGCTGACATTGAGAGTGCCCACATTGAGCGGGAAGAGTACAAGCTCAAGGAGTACTCGAAATCGATGGATGAGAGCCGTCTAGATAGGGTACGTCTGGCCCTACTAGCCCCAAGACCCTGTTCTTCCATTTACCCACAGGGGAGACCTCTAGTCACTTCTAAGGGAAGCATCCAGGCTCAGGTAGTTATGGTGAAAAGAAAAGACAAATACCTGACCTTTCTGTTAAGAAGGCTTCAGTCCATTAGGGGAGACCAGATACAGTCCATTAAAAGTCAATTTCAACTCTTATTTTGTAGGTTATATACATTGTCGACTATCTGAGGAAAAACAAGTTCTATTTTAGGCTTACCTCCATGTTCTTCCCCAGGGAGAACATAAGCGCTGGCTCTTGAGACTGCTGAGGATTGGAAAAGTTACTTTACTAGCAGTGGGAGCTAATAAATTGGGCAGGGATGGAGCGAGTTGCAGTTATATTACAGGAGCTGTCTGTGTTACCCAACACTGTCCCATAGGCATAGGTGACAGAGTGTCGGAGGGCAGGTTTTGCATGTTGTAAAGTGGTATATATAGGTCATGTGTAGAAAGACCATCCAGACTCTCAGTTGGTGGCAGCTGAGGGCAGACGGCACCAAGAGCCCTGGGGCACACACAGGTAACTTAGCAGAAAGTTACTTGGGGAATCTGTTGCTCTGAGGGCCCTAAGAAGAGGGTGGCTGTGGGATTAGGTCATATGTAAAGAACATATGACCCCCAACGTGGGGGAGTGGAGGGAGGTTTCTTGCGGGAAGTGGTCTTTGAGCATAGGAAATATCAGGACTGATTCAGATGGACTTGGTCCAGCAAGTTCCATGAGAGAATTAAGCCCTAATGCCCCAAGGCAGCAGTCATAGGCAATGAATTCACATCTTTCCTCTGCATTTGCAATGGGGTTATGTATGTACCCTCTTCAGAGAATGAGAAAATAATTTCTTGAATCGTTTTTTCTCTGCTTCAGATGAGGAATCCTTGTTGAGAAAGGCTATAGATTAGCATTATCCAATAGAACTTTCTGCATTGATGCAAATATTCTGTAATCTGCATTGTTCGATATGGTAGCTACTAGCCTTGCGATTCAGGAACTAAATTTTTAGTTTCATTTAAGTTTTAAATTGCTACATGTGGTTAGAGGCTACCATATTAGACAGCACAGCTCTAGATTCTATAGCCAATAGGGCTGATAAAATGACTCTTCTGAGCTCTTTCAGCCCTGAACTCCAGGGTTATTATTAACAGAGAGACATTCCTAGATTCTCAGCCTGCGATTCACTTGAAGACCCCCTATCCCTAGGGCAGGGCCAAGGAGGGAGTCACATGTAGGACAGCACTTGCCTCCCCCCACCCAGATAAAGGAAGTATCTTTTCTTCCTTTATCTCCTCCATGTGATCTGTGGCCTGGTTTGGGGCTGAGGAGTCACCTTATCTTTAATTCTGGGTATAGTTACTCCACATGTGCCTGTGAATCTGTCTAGGTTTCTGTGTGGCTCCTCATGTGTACAGATGCACATGTGAGGGCATGTACATACCTCTCAGGGTGTGGGAGTGTGTGACCTTGTTCCATTTTGAGGCAACCTCAGCATCATGGCAGGACCTTCTCAAGAGCAGGTGTGTGGGTGTTATCAACAGGCAGGGAAAGGGTTGGGGAAGGCAGTTGGATATCCCTCACCATGCAGTGGCTGTGCTTGGCAGATAGGGATGGAGAGGCTGGTGGTGGGATCAGGGCAGGGGCGCCCCTCACAGTGCGGGGTCATGTGCCCGGCGGGCAGGTGAAGGAGTATGAGGAGGAGATCCACTCACTGAAGGAGCGGCTGCACATGTCCAACCGGAAGCTGGAAGAGTATGAGCGGAGGCTGCTGTCCCAAGAAGAACAGACCAGCAAAATCCTGATGCAGTATCAGGCCCGACTGGAGCAGAGTGAGAAGAGGCTAAGGCAGCAGCAGGTGGAGAAGGATTCACAGATCAAGAGCATCATTGGCAGGTGAGGGGCGGCCCGGGGAGGGAGGAGCAAGGGAGAGCCTGAGGCTGAAGAGAGCGAGCAGGCGAGCTAC
The DNA here is from genome assembly GCF_000696425.1 of Galeopterus variegatus. NCBI lineage: Eukaryota > Metazoa > Chordata > Mammalia > Dermoptera > Cynocephalidae > Galeopterus > Galeopterus variegatus. The sequence continues at coordinate 173,014 of NW_007729239.1, read as the reverse complement.
TCCTCCAACCCTCATTCCCCAAAATGGGGAAAACCTCCAGGAGATCCCACCACCCTCCTCCCAAGGATGCCAACCACTCACCCATCACCAGATGGGGAGAAACATCTCTTTAGTAAACCCTGATCTCTCTCCTGATAGAGTAACCTCTGAAGCCCTTGGAAAATGTCTGGACTCAGCCAAGGCCAGGACTCCCATTGGTTATTCTCAGCTCAGCCTGTGATGTCCACCCCAAAGCTAAGCAGGGATCCCTAGCCAGAGTAGCCCTGACCACTCATCCTGAGTAGATCCTCTCTCCAGCCTTGGAAGGGTCTTTTAGCCTGTTCGTGTTTTCAACTACTTCACCAAGCCTTAGGCTCCAAAGGAGGTGTCTCAGTAAGGAAGTCAGTTATTTTTGACAGTGTGTTTATTGGGCAGCGGTTGTGGGGGGGTACCCAGGGCCTTACTTCAGCCAGAGCCAGTTCCATTTTTACCCATTCTAGAAGTATTTTTGAGTGAGATTTAATTAGAAGAAAAGGGCTTCTTGACTTGAAACATTTTTTGGAAACCACTACTCTAATTGATATCCTCTATGAGAAATCACTTCGAGAATCTTGACCAAAGGCAGGGAGATGCTGGGAATGATAATGATTGTAGTCCAGGGGCCGTCACTGGAGTTTGCCTAGGTTCAGTGAGGTGGCATGGGGAATGTAGAAGCCAGGTCCTCAGCCATAGGGGGTCTGAGAAAGGGGCCCTGCTTGGGAAGAGGAGGGATAGAGATGTCTGGGTGGTAGAGGTCTTTGAGTCACAGAAAGTCTCCCTCCTTAGCAGGGAGACATGAGCATCCCTAAGAGGAAGGTGGAGAGTATGATCCTGAGTAACAGGGACTCTTTTGGGTCATGCCAATGGGGGGATTCTGGGGGAAGGGGAGAGGGAAGCCTGAGGCTTTTCAGAGAGCTGCAGGGGTTCCCCAGGACCAGGAGTTCCATGGGCAGGCTCCAAGCCCGTGCCCGCCACTAACCCCACTGAAGCCCGTCCCTTCAGGCTGATGCTGGTGGAGGAGGAGCTGCGCCGGGACCACCCCACCATGGCTGAACCGCTGCCCGAACCCAAGAAGAGGCTGCTCGACGCTCAGGTGGAAATTACAATGTCATTTATCTTCTCCGTGTCCCATCCCCATCCATCCCACCGTCCTTCGTGCACTCAACTGCACCAGCCACCCCAACCCCATTGTCATCTGTCTCTCTGTCTGTCCACTGGCTGCTCCCAGCAGTCCCCCAGTGACCCCATCTTCATCCCATTGTCTGTGCCTTTGTCACTCCTGGCAGTGTCAGCCCCACCCCCATGCCTTCCCAGCCCGTCTTCCTGCTTCTGTCTGCGTCTCAGGACCTTCCACCAGAACCTCAGTCTTTCTGCCCCCATTCCCCACCCAGTTCCTTGAACCTCTGCCCTTTCTTTGCCCACTCCTGTTCAAGGCAGGGAGTTCAGCTTCCTCTGAATTCTTCTTGGGCCAGGAGGGCCAGAAGCTGCCATTTGCTAGAATAGAGCATAGGGCACTGTGACCTGTAGTTTCCCCAAGCCCTGAAGGGTAACCTAGAGACTTGGGGTTCCCCTCACCTCTGTTCCCTTGGCACCTCAGTTTTCCTGACTCCTTGGCAGTTCCTGTATAGCATCTTCTCCCTGACTCCTCAGATATTGAAGGCCTCCCACCCTGTAATCTCCCCCTTTACCTCAGTCAAGCCTTCCTTTGGCCTTCCCCTGCCTTTGGTCCTCACACCTGACTCGATTTCCAGCTCATTGTTGCCCACCCTCTCTACTCACCAGCCAGCTTTTAGGACCTCCTTTCTGCACTAAGTGCTTTCCCCAAATTCTGCTCACTTTTCTACCCATGCTCCTCCTTCCTCTGCTCTGACCGCCAAGCTTCCTCACCATGACAACCAAAGGCTCCTGAACCCATGACCCCACTCTCTCCCCCTGCAGCTCCTCATCAGGTAATTCTCCTGGTTCTGCTTTGACCACGGGCGGAGGACACAGGGGGAGGTGACTCCGGACCACTGCAGGTTGGTCATGAAGCCCAGTTCCCTCCAACTCTCCGGAGTCTCTCCCCTCTCACTGCTACCCTCCACACCCAGCGAATCTCCATAGACCCCACCCTTCTGTCACTTCCTGCACAGACTCATCTCCCAAGGCACAACCCAAAGAGAGCACTTCCTGCTGCTTCCTGGAACTATCCAATGATACCTTAGCAATACCAAGAGTTTAATCCTAGGCGGGCCCAGCACATTCACAGGTCACACTCCCTTCCCTACAAAACCTACCTCTCCCAGCCTCCTCCTGACTCTAGACCCTCTCTTCCTCTACCTCTCCAGTGTATGTCTGTCACCCCCCATTTCACCAGAGCGTCCTTGGAGATTGGGACGTTGGGAGTCGGTTTGTTGATGGGGTGGAGGTGACGATGGGTTGGGGGACGACCCTGGCTATAGGGGCTGTGCTGACAAAGCAGGTAGGTTGGGGTTTCCTCTTCCTTCCCTAACCTTGGTTCTCTACCCCTCCTTTCCACTCCTCATCTGTTTCTCTCTCTTCCTCCTCCCTTACATTTGTGAGGTAGAAGGCATTTGGGGTTCATATTAGCCCCCAATGGGTAAGAATTAGGAGTGGGTAGTTAACTTAGGGAGTCTTTGGGGAGTCCTGTAGAAAATGCTACTGAGATGTCTTAAAGTAGGCAGGGGGATGGAACATGGAGAAGGGGCAAGAGTAGAACCAAGAATAGAACCTTGGACAGATGTTAGGATCTGGACCGGCCCATATGGCCTGGGAGTTAGAAGTGGGGCAAGACATCTTCCTAGATCGGATCATGGACTCAATAGCCATGTTGATTCCTAGGCATAGATGCCAGGAAAAGCATGTTAAATTACTTCTCTATTCTTGTCAGAGCTCACATCCCTGGTGGCTAATGCCACTCACTCCCTCTCTCCTGCCACCCAGTGGCCTTGCTGGACACATAATCCTACCTAAAAAGCCAGTAGAACCTGTCTCAGCCACAGACATAATTTCTGAGATGCTTTATTTTCCGTGGGATTGATCTGCAGTGGGCAGTGACTCTTCACACTGTAATTTTAACTCTCTGCCTGCCCAACCTCTCTATCAAAGTAGTTAGTGATCTGTAAACAGATGCTAAAAGGCACCAGGGGTCCTCACCATTTAAAGGACTCCTGCAGTGAATTCTTTTGTAAAATGTATAATGGTGCCCTAATTTATCTACTTTCTAAATTTGGGTCCATGGGGGTGTAGGGGGCATGCCTGTGTGCTGTCGCCAGCAAACAAGTAGAGGGAAGGGAATCTGAGGGATCCTTCCCCTCCTCTCCTGCCATACTCAGGATACCCTACCCTACGTAATTTCCTCTCTCACTGACTTGCACAAAGTATGTGAGATACCCAGCAAGCTAAGAGTGCAGCTTTGCTTAATGTAAGGCTGGGTTTGGGTGACCTCTTGAGAGGTGAGATCATTGACTCTGGGATGGAAGGGAAAGCTGATCTGGGGGCCTTTACTTAGAATGTTTTGTATCCTTTGGAGATATGGTCAGACATAGCTATGTTGCCAAGCCTAAATGCTCCATGGCCCAGGAAATAATTTGGACATTTTTTCTAAAGCACTTGTAGGTATTGGTCTCTCTGTAGCTCAGCCATTAATTTAAAAATTAGTTTTGAGCTGAATTTTAAAAAGCCAAGTGAGTGACCAGAATTCATATGACTTTATTCTCTCCCAGCAGAGGGCCAGAAAGTAGGGCTGAGGGCAGGAACCAGGAGTTAGTCCAGGAGAAGGGGGGCGGGGGCGGGCAGTGAGAATAGGACCAGGGGTGGGAGTAGGGTCTGATACTTCTCACCCTGAAACTGGGCGCCCAGGGAGAGGGACTGAAAGGAAGGGGGTGGAAAGCAAGCAAGCCAGTTTCTGCTTCCCAGGGATACAGAGATTGGGGCATGCTGTGTCTCTGCAGAAGCTCCTCGTAATTTCTGCCATAAGTATGAGAGAGGCAGCCCTTTCACAAGATTTTTCCCTACCCACATCACCTCCCTGAATCCCCTTCCTTTCCCCCCAGTACAGTTAAACCTCTCTAATTTGGAAAGTTGTATTTGAGAAGATGGCCACTCTGAATAAGTGACAAAACTGAATGACAATGTCTATTTAATGAAATGCATGTCTTCAAAATATATACAGTAAGTAGAACTCTATGAACAAAGCTTTTTTACTTAGGCCGTCAGGGAGCATGCATTAATGAATAGATAGGATTGAAAAGTCTGTTTTCTGGTATAGGTTAAATATCCCCTCCTACAGACACATTTCCACCACTAATTTGCTTAGCACACCCTTTCTTCACAGATAAAGGAAAACTCAAACCCAGTTTTTGTTCAAATTATGAAAAAACTCCAAATCCACGGGGGTTTGGATTAATGAGGTTTTGCTGTACTGCCTCCCCTTGTTCCTCAGCACAAAGTTCCTACCTCGGGTTGGGGGTGGGCTGGAAGGGGGTTCTAAGAGGAGGAGGGTGGGTTGGGCAGGGAATATATAGGTGAAACTTGAGGGGTTAGGTTGGGGGTGAGCTGGAACTTGCTGCTTTTGAGCTGGTTTCCTGGTGTGACACTCTGGGTTGAAGGACTGAAGGCCCCTGTTAGGAGTGAGGGGTAAGATTCTCTTCTCTCTGATCCCAGAGGACGTAACTCCTACTGCAGGTGAGAAACAAAATAGGAGGATGGTGGGAATTGTCCTGAGAGGAGGGGGTGGGACATGGCTTATGGAGTGGGCTGGCTATGGGGGAGGCCACTGCTTAGGGGGCTGGCATCCAGGTCCCCTTGAAGCGTCTCAATAAGTCCGCGCTCTCCTCTTTGGTGTCTTGCAGGAGAGGCAGCTTCCCCCCTTGGGTCCAACAAACCCGCGTGTGACGCTGGCCCCACCTTGGAACGGCCTGGCCCCCCCAGCCCCACCCCCTCCACCCCGGCTGCAGATCACGGAGAACGGCGAGTTCCGAAACACCGCAGACCACTAGCCCACCCAGCATCACAGACCTTCTCCTTCCCCATGCACCCCATCCTGTAACAGCACCAACCACCAGGACTGGACATCACCGAGGGACAGCAGGATTGCCTCCCTGAATACCTCCCTGGGGGGCACTGATGCCCCACCCCACTGCACCATTTTCAGGAGGGAAAGTGGGGACCCTCAGCCGCCCCCCTTTCCTTCCTGTTGGGGTGCTGCCCCCTCTTTGACCCCCAGGGACCCTTGCCCCAGGACACCACCTACCCCACACAGACCCCTTCACTCCGGGGTGCTATCCCCATCCTCTGCCTCATCGTTCCCCTGAGCACTTGGGGACAGACCCTCACCCCCAGTTTGGGGTGTGGCACCTCCAAACTTTCAACTTCAGGGTGATTTTTTAGCAGTAACCAGAGCTGACAATCTAACTCCCCTCCGCCGCCCCATTTTGGCCTCCCCTGTCCCCCTTGTTATGGGGAGGGGACCCCGGGTGAGGGGGCCCTATTACCCCTTGATTTCTCAGGAGCGTCTGGGGGGGCTCAGCACGCACAAACTCCTTCTCCTCCTACCACTCTTAAATTTACTCCCTCCCCACCCAGAACCCAGATGGGGTGGAGGGGGCCACCGGGGCAGGGAGGGGGCAGCAAGGGGGGAATGGGAGTTCTCTCCCCTTCTTCCCACACCTGATCTGCTCTTGGCTGGTCCCAGAGCGGGGTGAGGGGGCTTATGCCCCCCCCTCCCCCAGTGTGTTGGGTGGGGTGGAATTGAGGTTAGGGCGATGGGTTAGGGTTTAGGAGGGTGTGTATGTTGGGGAGGACAGACTAATTGATCTGTACTACCCTGACATGCAGTCCCCCCTGCCCCTCCCCTCTCTCTTGGTCTCTACTCCCAGGTGGAGGGGGAAACTTACTCTAGGAAAAGCCATGTCTCTCTCCCCCAGGGTGGGGGGACCTGTGTTGGAGGAGGAATGTTGGGGGGGCCCCCTTCCATGTCTCTGTCCCTTGGGGGAGGTAGGACAGGGCTGGGCTTCCCTCTCATCCTCCCCCTGCCCCAATCTCCCTCCTCCTCCCTCCCTCCCGCCAGCTCCACAATTTTTCGGTGTTTCTCTGTACATAGCTCTCTGGCGGGATAGGGGAGGTAGGACGGATGGGGTCTGGGGTGGGTAGGCCACGGGAGGGGATAAGCCCCTCCTTGGCACCCCCTCCTCCCTGACTGCTGTCCCCTACCCAGCCTTGCCTCCTCATCCCTTCTTGCGTTTGGTATTGAGACTCTTCCCAGACTCCACCCTTCTTTCTTTTGTATGGACATTTCCCCTATAGTCCCATCCCCATACACACATCTACCCAGCCGGGGCCAAATTTATACTTATATAAAAGTTGTAAATATGTGAAATTTTATCCCTGTGCCCTTTCCTCTGCTTTCCCCATCTCAGGCCCTACCCCTAGATCCCCCTTCCTCCTCTCTTCTTTGGCTGTTGTAATTATCTGGGGTTTGTACTGTACATATCTGGGGTGTGTGTGTGTGGGCTGGGGGCGACCCCTCTGTACAGAGCTTCCTGGCCCCCTCCCTCTCACCCCTCTGCTTCCTTCCCCACCCACGACCTTAAGGGTAGGGAGATGCTCTTCCTACCTGTTTTATTTTGGTTTCTCGTTCTCCCTCCCAACTCCACTCCCAACCTTCTCTATCCCCCCCCCCACTGTCCCTTTTCTCCACTCCCAGCCCCATTTCCTTTTTTTCTGGAGTGTGTGGTGAAACAGAAAAATCATGTTTAATAAACGGAGATTGTTCTTTTATCGCTGTGTTCACTTTCTTGGGTTGGGATCTCCAGGAGGACCAGCGAGGTGATGGGATCTTTTTATTTATTTATTTATTTGCAGCTGGCCGGTACAAGGATCTGCTTTTTGAGAGGAAGCTGACTATATGCCTGGCTGATGCCATAGTCTCCCTATAGAATATCACTCTCCCATCCAGCATGGTGATGACTGATTGATTGGCTGCTGGCCAGTACAGGGAGCAACCCTAGACCTTAGTGTTATTGGCACCACGCTCTAACCAACAAAGCTAACCGACCAACCCTATTTTAGAGCGGGTGTTTTGCACTAGCCATACCCCCAGTCTCTCTCTCCCCTCACCTACTGCTTCATTTACAGTGAAGAAGCAAAGAGGCCGGGGACAGCGGCATTATCTGTAACAGAGTCCAAGTATATATATCTACATATATCTCTAAAAAAGAATTACCTAGAAATAAAGGTTTAATTGCTGGTTAAAATGCTCCCGTGCGGAATGGAGAGAACCTGGTTCTTTAGCAAATCTGGGTCCCAGACCCACCACTTGCCAGCCGAGTGACTCTACCAGCCTCGGTGTCCCCCGCATGGAAACTGAGGACTGCAACCCCTACCTCCCACGGCTGGTGGGAGGATACAAGGCGATGTGGACAAGTGCCTAGTTCAATCTCGCCCCTCTCAGCACCTACCGAGGGGAGGTCGCGCGCTACATTTAATCACTGAGAAACGCAGCTTTCCGGGGCGGCTGACAGCCCGCCCCCTCCGTCTAGAGTGCGCTCTCCGGAGCCCTGGCCTCCCACCCTCCGCAGTAGCGAGCACCTCGGCCGCTGCCCCAGACACCCCATCCCGCCGGCCAGCACTGCCCTTCTCGTCCGTACAACCAATCAACACGAGGCTTGTAGAGCGTCGCCCTCCGATTGGCTGCGGCCCTGGCCCCGCCCGCCGCATCCAGCGTCGCGTCTGGCGGGGAGGCGGTGGCTTCCGGCCCAGGACCGTGCTGCCTCTGCAGAGGATCTCCGAGGGCAGCGCCGCGTGTGTAACGGCGGGGGCGTGGCGACGGCGAGTCAAGCCAGGCCGGGACTGGAGGTGTCCGGGTGGCCGTGGCTTCCTGGGAGCCTGCCTCTGTGGACACCGTGAGGCGAAACGGAGCGGCAGAGCAGGAGCCGTCGCGGGCCGGCGAGGTCAGGCTCGTGGCTGAAGGACTTCCTTCTCTTCTTCCGCAGGGCCTGGAAGTTAAAACCGCGGTTGGTGTTTTGTTGTTCGTTTTTGTTTGCTTGGTGGGCAGGACTGATCTGCAGAAACCGCGTGGGGGAGGGGGCAGTTATTTGAGGAGATTTGATTCCCTTTTCCCGGGGCTTCTGTGACTCCTCATCTCTTTCTCTCCATAGCTTTCATCCCACGTGGAGTCTACCCCCAGCCCCTCATCTCCTCTTCCTGACCCTGTGGGATCTCTCTCTCATCGAGGAGGCCATGGATACCACGACGCCTTTGCCTCCCGTACCCCCCTCCCCGATCTGCAACCCAGCCCCACGGACGATCCAGATCGAGTTCCCCCAGCATAGCTCATCGCTGCTGGAATCCCTGAACCGCCACAGGCTAGAGGGAAAGTTCTGCGATGTGTCCCTCCTGGTGCAGGGCCGGGAACTTAGGGCTCACAAAGCAGTGCTGGCTGCTGCCTCTCCTTACTTCCATGACAAGCTGCTTCTGGGAGATGCACCGCGTCTCACCCTGCCGAGTGTCATTGAAGCAGATGCCTTTGAGGGGCTGCTCCAGCTCATTTATTCAGGGCGCCTCCGCCTGCCACTGGATGCTCTCCCTGCCCATCTCCTTGTGGCCAGTGGCCTTCAGATGTGGCAAGTAGTAGATCAGTGCTCAGAGATTCTTAGGGAACTGGAAACTTCAGGTGGTGGAATTTCAGTCCGTGGAGTAAACTCCTACCATGCACTTCTTTCCACCACATCGTCTCCAGGAGGCTGGTGCATTCGCTCTTCCCCCTTCCAGACTGCAGTGCAGTCCTCCGCTTCTACTGAGAGCCCTGCTTCAACTGAGAGCCCTGGGGGAGGGGAGGGGAGTGAACTGGGAGAGGTGTTACAAATTCAGGTGGAGGAAGAAGAGGAGGAGGAGGAGGAGGAAGAGGAAGAAGATGAGGACCAGGGGTCAGCAGCACTCTCGCAGACTCCTCAGCCTCAGAGAGTATCAGGTGGTTTTCCCCGTCCTCACGGATCCCACCCACTGCCCATATCTGCTACTCCCCGCAGGCTTCCAGAGGGTGAGAGTGTGCCACTTGAGCTTCCTGCCCCTTCTACCGCACTGCCCCCCAAAATCTTCTACATTAAGCAGGAACCCGTTGAGCCTAAGGAGGACATATCAGGAGGTGGCACTCAGTCTGGAGGAGCAAAGGAGGAGACCAAAGTGTTTCCTGAAGGGGACACTGAAGGGAATGGGGAGCTAGGGTTCTTGTTGCCCTCAGGAGCAGGGGCAACATCTGGGGGAGGGGGTCCTTCCTGGAAACCAGTGGATCTTCATGGCAATGAAATCCTTTCGGGGATTGGAGGACCCGGGGGAGCAGGGCAGGCTGTGCATGGGCCTGTGAAACTAGGGGGGACACCCCCTGCGGATGGAAAACGCTTTGGTTGCTTGTGTGGGAAGAGGTTTGCAGTGAAGCCAAAGCGTGATCGGCACATCATGCTGACCTTCAGCCTTCGGCCTTTTGGCTGTGGCATCTGCAACAAGCGCTTCAAGCTGAAGCACCATCTGACAGAGCACATGAAGACCCATGCTGGAGCCCTGCATGCCTGTCCCCACTGTGGCCGCCGGTTCCGGGTCCATGCCTGTTTTCTTCGCCACCGGGACCTATGCAAGGGCCAGGGCTGGGCCACTGCTCACTGGACTTACAAGTGACTGCTGAGGCCATACACTTACTTCTAGGACAAGGTAACTACTGCTGCTGATGGATGCTTACCCCTCACTACCGTGGCACCCCAGTCCTGGATCTTGTAATCATTCCGAGAGGATAGATACATTATGGACCTCTTGTTCTTGGGTATGGGTCTCAGATTTGGAAACTCAGATTTCTTATCTCGCCCCAGGTTTTTCATAACCACCCTACAGGAAAATGGTTTACAGGTCACGTCTAAATCGATCACTTGGCCATAATGGACTTTTTTTTTGTAGTGGTGATATATATTGAGGGAACCAGATTTCAGATTAGAAGGTTATTTGGTGAAAAAAGAGAGCAAAAAGACATAACAATAAAGGTCTTATTCAGTGTCCATGAGGAGTTAAAGGAGCTGGTTTGCAACTAGGGATATCTTTGATTCAGAGCTTGAGTAATTCAGAAACTAGGCTCTGAGCTTTTCTCTCCCTCATCATTGCTATAATAATGTGAGCAGAATTCTTTTTATGTACATTTTTTGTTGTATCTTTCCAGAAGCCCCTCAAATTGTGCCTTACTTCCTCACCAGTAGACACCTTCCCAACACCTTTTTTTTTATATTGTACTTGAGCACTTTAACAATTCGGGCATTCCATGTGTCATTCCTAGAACTCTGTTTAATAGAGGGTATTCCCTCAACAGTCTGTGCCTCTTGTCTACCTTTGATCATCACTGATAAGTCATATTTATTTGATTGATCACATTGATCTTAGTGACTATAATGTGACTAGTGGACTCAAGAGATGGCCACTGATCTAAAATGCTCTCAGGGTAGCACCACTGCTCTCCGAACAAGTTGCCATGGTCAGAGGAACTCAGGGCTGAGATAGCATATGTTGAAGGCTAGAGAATAACTGCACGGTGAACCGTGCCACCTCCCTTTCTATCCCACCCACATATGATAAAGACAGCCCCTCTGTTGAGAACTGGAGGGGCAGATATTAGAATGGGGGCAAAGGGGGATTTGCGGTTACTTAATTTCTTCAAAAACTTTGCCCTGAAATTTAAATGGACAGTAGACTGGATTGAGTAATTAGGTGGGAGAGACAACATGAGAACCGAGCTGCAGAGACTTGGAAGTGTTCCTTATGTGGCTAGGTTATGTTGATGGGGGAAGCATGGGATGGTTTCACACTGGTGCAGAGAACACTCCTAGACTTAGGCTAATCTGCCACTGAGTAACCTCAGGTAAGTTACTTAACCTTTGAGAGTCTGAACTATTACTTTTTTTTTTTGGTGAGGTGGTATGCACTCCTAACTGGTTCTCTGTATTCCTTTTCTTTTTTTTTTTTTTCGTCCTTTTTGAGACTGGCCACACCGCGCTCAGCCAGTGAGCGCTGTGAGCGCACTGGTCATCCCTATATAGGATCCAAACCTGCGGATGGAGCGCTGCTGCACTCCCAGCGCCGCACTCTCCCAAGTGCGCCACGGGCTCGGCTCTCTGTATTCCTTTTCTTTTTTTTTTTTGTCTTTTTGTCTTTTTCCATGTCCGGCAACAGATCGCAACCCTCAGTGTTGCCCCCGTACCGGACCGGGGACC
>NW_007729239.1:154694-160750 GCF_000696425.1 Galeopterus variegatus | reverse complement strand
GATCGCAACCCTCAGTGTTGCCCCCGTACCGGACCGGGGACCGGCAACGGGATTGCAACCCTCGGCGTTGCTCCCGCGCCTCGCTCAGCCAGTGAGCGGGAACCGGTCTGTATGTGGGATCCGAACCCTCGGGCGGGAGCGCTGCCGCGCTTCCCAAGCGGCGCACTTATCCAGTGCACCACCGGGCCGGTCCTCTGTATTCCTTTTCTAAAGGGGTTGGTTACATGATCTTTACCTATAATGTTCTTCAACTTCCTGTGTTATGTATAATGTTTAGTTGTTGCTTGATTCTATAAGCTTTAGTGTGCAGTGCTATACTAGACCTTGATTAATACACTGCCCTCAAAGAGTTCCCCATCTTCTACCGAAGCTAGACAAATGATTACAGTGTAGTATGGTAAGTCGATGATAGTGGGCAGTACAAGATTCTTCAGTGGCACAAAGGAAGCTGAGTAAAGATCTCATTTTATAGGTCAGCAGAGGTTTCACAAACAGCCAGAGTATGGCCATAGGAGTGTGTGCCTGAAATGATGTGGAGAGGTGAACACAGGAGTTGAACTGAGAACTAGAGGGCCAGGGGTGATAGTCTTCCCCAAAGTTTGTTCCTTGAAAGTATTAGATATGACACTTGGAAGAGACTGTAAAATGTGACTTTGTGGCTGAGAAGATGAACTGTAGCTAAGATTTGTCAGCCTCCCGAAAGAGCCATCCGCATGGTAAGAACTGTGAACACATTGGGAAAGGGCATAAGAAGGGAGTCTGCCCATATTGGATCTACTGTAGTCCCATCCAACTGTCATTCTTGGCATACATTCTGTAGGCAGCTATGTCCTTTAGCCAGGATCCTTCAGTTGTAAGCAGTGGAAGCTAGCTCTGGCTAACTTTATCAAAACAGGAATTTATGGAAGGATGTGGGGGGGCTCCTGGAATGGAAGGAAGGGCCTAAGGATCAGTCTTCAGAAGGACAAGGCCTGAGTCAGTTCTGGGAGTCTATGGAGCAGGAACTCCTGGGCATACATTTTGGGATGATGATCCATTCTTGTTTCTTGTGTCACTCATTTCAAGATAAAAATTTTCAGGAGAGAACTCAGCCCCATGTCCACTCTCTGGCCAGAGCACCTTGATCATATGTCCCATCAAGATAGCAACAAAGTGGGCATGGAATCCTGGGAAATTGAAGTCCTGAGACAGAAGAGTGGAGAATGGCTGCTATCTGGCTCACTGCAACAGACTCTCACCCCAGACTATCTCCAGATGTTACCCATCTTGGGATCCTTAAAGCCTCAGATATACCTGGTTCTTAGTGGGTGTTCCAGAAATCTTGAAGCTGCCCAACTTCCACCTTTGCCCATTGTTCTTAAGGCAGAATTGTTTCCTGCCTCTCCTTAATCCCCACACACTTTATTACTTCTATCAAACCAATTAAAACACCTTGTTAGAGGTTTTTTGTTTGTTTTTTTAAGAGATACACAGAAAACGAATCTTGTGATGAAAGATTTTGGTTTAAACATACTTAAACTTACTACATCTCTCTCCTTTCTTCCTTACAGTGGAAGAGATGTCCCTTCTGCTGTCCAAGACTAGTCCCATTCCTAGAGCCTTTATTCTTTTAATTATCCCCTTTCTATATATCTTCACCCTTTCTGTCTCTGTAGTTCCTTATTAGCATTTAACCACGCTCATAGGGTTGTGAGGATTAATACATATAGAATACTTAAAACAGTGCTTTGCACACAGTAATCACTCAGTAAATGTTAGCTATTACTATGAGTGGGAGTAGTAGTTGCCATTTCCCCACACCTTTACTCGGATGAGTTCTGTCAGAGAGGGATCACATACAAAAGGAAAAATATTGTCAGCTAAATTGGGAATGAGGCATGTAGTGCTCAGTGAGGATTAGATGTTATCATTGTTATTATTACCTATCTCGTAAATGCTAGAGTTTTTCAGGGCTCTTTAGGGTGATTTTTATCTACTTTTCTGAGTTAAACCATTTAAATACTGATGACCTTTAGTTTTACATCTCCAGTTTTCCTGACTTTCAAACCCACTTGGATTTCTTTCTTCTTTCCTTTCGTCCTTCGGTATTAAGTACATGCTGTGTACCAGGCACTTATGAAAAGAGCAGAAGGCATCATGGAGGCTTGGATCCTGGATTATCAGCTATGTAGAAACTTCATAGACATCTCAAGCTCAACATGTCTCAAATTCTCTATCCCACCTCTAGCCAGCTGTTCTCCATTGTTTCCAGGTTTGGTGATGGTTCCACCATTCACCCAAATGCCCAAGTTTAAAACCAGGGAGTGTTCCTTGACATCTCTCTCTCTCTCTCTCTCTCACCTCCCACACCTGTCCTACCAATGCTGTCTCCTAAATATTTCAGATTGGTGTATTTATTCATCCCCCCTACTACCAGTGCAGCATTCTAACTGGTTCTTTATCTTTTTTTTTTTTTTTTTTTTTTTTTTTTTCCGTGTCCGGCAATGGATCGCAACCCTCAGTGTTGCCCCTGTACCGGACCGGGACCGGCAACGGGATCGCAACCCTCGGTGTTGCCCCCACGCCTCGCTCAGCCAGTGAGCGGGAACCGGTCTGTATGTGGGATCCGAACCCTCGGCGGGAGCGCCACCGCACTTCCCAAGTGGCACACTATAGCAGTGCGCCACCAGGCCGGCCCTAACTGGTTCTTTATCTTGTTTTGTCTCCATGTTTCACTCTGTGTACTACAGCCAGAGTGATTTTTCTAAAGCAAATCATACTGTTTAACCGCTCTGCAGCTTAAACCTTTCATTGCCTTCCTCTTGCTCTTTCATGAAGCCCAAATGAGCTAGTCCCAATTACTATAGTCCTGTTCCTTATTGTCTTTTCTAGGCCTCTGCCTTTCCTGCTTCTCAAGCTTATCTCTCTACCTAGTACAGTTGCTCCTGTCCCTTTATGGGATAATTCCTGCTCTCTTCAGATATCAGTTTTAAACATCACTTCATCTAGAAATCTCCCTTTCCATTAGGCCAGGGTAGGACCTCTGCTGTGTGCTGTGGTACTTCCTCCCCATATCTTGCAATTTCCTTTATTCAGTAAATATTTGCCTGCTACCCACCATTACCCATTGTGTGTGGGCACTGCTCATTTTCAAAACATTTTTATTGACAAAGTTAAAAACACAATAATTGGGGCTGGCCCGGTGGCGCACTGGAGAGTGCACCGCTTGTGAGTGCGGCGGCGCTCCCGCCGAGGGTTCAGATCCCATGTGGAGACCGGTTCCCGCTCACTGGCTGAGCGTGGTGCCGGTGCGACACCGAGGGTTGCGATCCCGTTACCGGTCAGTAAAAAAGACAAAAAGGAAAAAAAAAAAACCAATATCTAGACTAGTGTTTGACCAAACAGCTGGGTACCATAGCCCATACAAGTTGAAACATTAAGTTTAACTATTTCAAGTGGCTGAGAGGATGTAAGCTCCAGAAATCTCAATGAAACCAACACCATTAAGCTATTGAACTCCAGTGCGGTAGGACAAGTCAGAAAATTCAGCTTCTATTTCTGACAAAAACTTACTGTCTTAGTTCAAACTGCTATAACAAATTACCGTAGACTGGGTGGTTTAAACAACAAACAATGCTGGAGGCTGGGAAAATACAAGATAAAGGTGCCAGCAGATCTGGTGTCTGGCAAGGATTTCCTGGTTTGCCAATGGCTGTCTTCTCATTGTATCTTCACATGAAAGAGAGAAGCAAGCTCTCTCTCATGTCTCTTCTTATAAGGACACTAATCTCATTCAGGAGGGCTCCACCCTCATGACCTAATTACCTCCCAGAGGCCCCACCTCCAAAAATCATCACATTGGGAATTAGACATTAATACCTGAATTTTAGGGAGACATTCAGTCCATAGCACTGAGAATGGTAAGACCATGAGATGCAAATGAAGTTCACTGCTGACACACTGGCTCAATGCATGATAAATTCAAATGTTTTCTGCAGTATACATACTAATGAATAATACAGGCTTTAAACACCTTACATTTTTACATGCTTTGTGAATTTGCTCCACTATGCCTTTTTCTTTACCACCATCAATTGTTATATATCTTAGCAAGTTCCACTTCAGGTTGTACTGAATTAGTGTTTTCTCAACTTCTTTGAAAATATTATTGTATATAATTATTCCATGCATAATACTGATAGTGGTTCATTCTTCAGTCACTGCAAACTCCACATTGATTCCTTGAATAAATAACAACTAAGTAGTGCCAGTAGCATTCATCCACTCATCAAGGACCAAGGGAAAACTTTTAGTCATTGGCCTTGTTTTTTGGTTGACTCTTGTTTACCCCATGTATTAATCCATTTCTGTTGCTTTATAACAAAATACCAGGAACTGGGTAATTTATAAAGAAAAGAAAATTTATTGCTTACAGTTTCTGAGGCGGAGAAGTCCAAAGTTCAGGCAACACATCTGGTGAGAACCTTGTCACTTGATCACAGTGACAGCAGAGTATCACAAAATGGTTTTGAGTGGGGCCGGCCCGGTGGCGCACTGCACTAGTGCGCCGCTTGGGAAGCGCGGCAGCGCTCCCGTCGAGGGTTCGGATCCCACATGCAGACCGGTTCCCGCTCACTGGCTGAGCGAGGCGTGGGGGCAACACCGAGGGTTGCGATCCTGTTGCCGGTCCCGGTCCGGTACGGGGGCGACACTGAGGGTTGCGAACCGTTGCCGGACACGGAAAAAGACACAAAAAAAAAAAAATGGTTTTGAGTATTGAGAATATGGTGGAGCAGAGAGACTAACCTCATTCACTCTTTTTTTAAAGCCCTCAGAACCATGCCCATGACCACCATTTTTAATCCATTCACTACCACATGGTCCTACAATCTAATCACCTCTTCAAGGCCCCACCTTGTGATTACCATAATAGGATTTCCCACCTTCTTAACAGTCACAGTGGGGATTAAGTTTTGGGGGTCATTCAACCCAAGGCACCCCAATGTCTTCAACTCAGAGCAGCTGTTCTTGCCAAATGGCTGATAGTCTTAAGTTTATTTTCTCTGGACACATTTCTTTGGCTTCTGCAATCACACATTATTTAATTAACTCACCATTGATAAATGTCTTTCCTTACTTGACTAATAAATGTGCCACTTGGACACTTTGCAGCATCATTAAAAAAATTTTGTGTGTGTGAAGTTCTAGTGTGATGAGATATTTCTTTTTAAATTTTCTAATTTTTCTGACTGTTGCTTTCTTGTGAGTTGGAAATATTGTGATGACTACTAAGTCTGTAATGTCAATGTATATTCTTTTAGCACAACTGTAGTGTCATTGCATAATAAAATGCTTTGCCATCTAATTCAGTAACAAAACAATCCACTCAACTGTGACTTAAAGTCCACTTCTCTCTCTTTTTGTTTTGACTTGATGGATATGCACTGGTAATAAATAAAATGTCATGGTACAGCAATATACATGGCACTTACCACTGTTACATTATAACTGCATTCTGCAATTTTTAGTGCATTGAGCAGCCCAATTGACAAGAGCCGCCTATGATCTCTGTCTCACCTACTCAACTCTGCTGTGAAAGCAGCCAGAAGTAATACCTAAACAAATCAACATGGCTATGTTCCATTAAAACTTTATGAAAAATGAATTATTTATGAAGTAAATTATTCATTAAAAAACAATGAAATTTGACTTTCATATAATTTTTACGTCACAAAATTATCTTCTTTTGATTTTTTTCCAGATATTTAAAAATGTAAAAGCCATTTTTTAGCTTTAGGACCATACACAAACAGGTGGTAGGTCAGATTTTGGTTTGCCTACAAACGTGCCCTAGACTGTAAGCTTGATGAGGACAAGAACAAGCTATCTTATTGCTATTTGTATTTCTAGCCCCTACCACAATGTCTGGCATGTGGTAGGCACTTGGTAAATATTTACTTAATGGATGAATGGAGTGAATGAACAATCCACTGATATATAGGGACTAGGATTTAAGTCTTTTTTTTTTTTTTTTTTTTTTTTTTTTTTTTTTTTTTTTTTTTTTTTTTTTTTTAAAA
>NW_007729239.1:150659-154118 GCF_000696425.1 Galeopterus variegatus | reverse complement strand
GGGGCCCCGCCTCACTTCCCAAGTGGCACACTTATCCAGTGCGCCACCGGGCCGGCCCCTAAGTCTTGTTTTGTCTGACTTGAAAACACTTATGCCACATTCTTCCATGTTATTAGTCTGAGCTTTGGTTGTCTACACTGTAAAATAGGGGTAATAATACCCTCCTCACGAGGTTCTCGGGAGTATCAAATGGGTAGTGAATGCATTTTAGTATACTTTAATAACACTTTACTTTATAAAACTAGACATGAAATTCTTATACATGTCTTTTGTGCAGATATATGAGAGTTTCTCTAGGGCATATACCTAGAAGGAATTACTAGGTTTAGGTGGTGCTTCCCTTCCATCATATAATGTTACTGGAAGAAAACTTCCACGGATAAGGATAAAGACTACCTGTCCCAGCTCCTCTTGCTTAATCTAAGTGGGGCAGTGTGCCTAGTTCTGGCTAGTGGAATATAAGCAGAAGTCAACTGTATCACTTCAATACAGACGTGGTTGAGCATCCGGAACGCCTTTCCCATCCATTCTCTCTTTCCCTTCTATAGTGACCTTGGAGGCCACATGGTGAAGATGGTGATGTCACAACATGGAAGGATCCAGGATTCTTGAGTCACCACTTGATGGCAAACTGCCCAGGAGAGCCAACTGGACTTTGAGCAAAAAACAAACTTTTGTGTAAAGCAGTTGAGATTTGGGGATTTTTTGTCACAGCATTTGACTACCACGACCAATATACATGTGTTGCAAATGTATCTGTGCCTTGTCTTTTCACTTTATGATATTTTGTATATAGATGTTTTGATTTTCATGCCATAAAATACATCAGTTTTTTATTGTATTGTTTGTGCTTTTGTGTCTTTTTAAAAGATCTCTCTGAAAGATAAAAAATCACCATTTTGCAGCCCTTAAGGAAATAACTGATACAGAAAGATCTTCAGTGGATGAAACCATTACGTGAAAGGTTGATAGAGAACTTTAGCAAGATCAGGCTGCCATCACCTAAATCCTCTGATCTGTTCTTAGCTGCACTAAGAGTGGGGACAATCAGATATATACCTCCTGATGTGACGCAACGTAAAGTACACAACACCAACTGTGAAGTATCATTGTTAGAAAAGTTCAGCCTTAATCTAACCAATTTTTAGTTATAGGAAGTATAGACAGGAGAGGAAAAAATTAAATAAACAAAATTACAAAGAAACAGAAAAACTCTAGAGTGTAGGAAACTAACTGATCCAGTTTATTCAATAAATCAATTTCCTGAAGAGAGAGAGAGATGATTGTGCTAAATTTAAAAAGGCTTAAGATATATAACAACCAAATATATTGTGTTTTGAACAAACCAAATATAAATAGACATTTTTGGTACAATCAGGGAAATTGAAATATGGACTGGATGTTAGATAATACCAAGAAAGGATCATTAACTTTGTGAGATGTGAGAATGGTCTTGCAGGTAGAAGATGTCTATATACTTAGGGATACAGGCTAGGTAGGTAGGGTTTAAATGACATGAGGTTTTGGGGATTTCAGCAAAAAGAACGAGGTAGAGAAGGAGGAAAGAACTAAAAAAAGAAGAGGAAAGGGAAAAGGAATAGATGATGTAAATGCGGCAGATGCTTAATATTTGTTGAATCCAGATAATAAGTATGTAGGGGTTCATCATAAAATTCTCTCTACATTTGTGTATTTTTGAAATTTTCATAATATTAATTTAAGTATTTTTTTCTATCCCAAGTGATAGAGATACTCTCCTTTATTTTCTTCTAAAGTTTTAAACTTGTGTTTTTCACAATTAGGTCTTTACCTGAAATTAAGCCTTGTGTATACTGAATGGTAGGGATCTAGTTTGCCTTTATTTCCATATAAATTAAAAGTTTTCCATGCACCATTTGTTGAACAGTCCATCTTTATTGACCTACAGAAAACTACTTATTTCATATATGTAAGATTTCAATATCTGCATGGATCTAATTCTAGGATCTCTATTTTTCTTCCATTGGTCTACTTGTCTTTTTGCTCTAGTAATACCTGGTCTTAATTACTATAGTTCTATATTTTATAGTGAGCTGTGATATTTGGTAGGATGAGATCCGGCACCTCATGTGTATAGTATGCCATCTTTTTTGTTAAAGGGAGGGGAGATAAAATACATTCATCATTGCTTGTATATACATAAACAAATACTGTAAGGATATATTAGAAAATAATATCTACCCTGCATGTGTCTGTGTGTGTTTAGGAAATGGGAACTGGGCTGATAACTGACCATGATAGAACGGAGACTTCATTGTACACTTTTTCAAATTTCTAAAAAATTTGAACTGAGAATATATACCCTGTTAAATTTTTATCTAATTAAAATTACATTAGGGCCGGCCCGTGGCTCACTCGGGAGAGTGTGGTGCTGATAACACCAAGGCCCCGGGTTCAGATCCCATATAGGGATGGCCGGTTCGCTCACTGGCTGAGCGTGGTGCTGACAACACCAAGTCAAGGGTTAAGATCCCCTTACCGGTCATCTTTTAAAAAAAAATAAAATAAAATAATAATAATTCTGCGTGAAAAAAGCCACACAAAAAATAGTACACACTGTATGACTCCATTTATATAAAACTCCAGAAAATGCAGACTAACCTGTAGTGACAGAAGGCAGATCAGGGGTTATCTGGGGATGGAGCTGAAGGGTTGAGGGAAGGCCTGGAGAGAGGAATTACAAAGAGCCACGGAGGGACTTTTGGGGATAGTTAGAAGGTAGAAAATAATAAAACACAGACCTAGTTTTTTTTAACAATAATACCAAGTTCTCAGATAATAGTTTTTAATTCGATAGGTTATTTTAAATCCATGCTTTAAATCATGTTGAACATATATTTTAAACATTTATGTGAAATCTAAAAGGGTTATTTATTAAAAACAGTAAATAAATAGCCAAAAACGGACCTATTAAAAAACAAAACAGAAACTATGGGATGGCAAAGAATTTTAATTAAAAAAAATAAATAACTCAGAAGTTATAACATGAATGATAATGAGATCTTTAAATATATGCTCAAATGTACATGAGAGTGTACTTTTCAGTAACTTAAAACTTTAATCAAAATTATTTTTGTAGAACCTGAAAATATTGAGAATGAGAACATATTGAGAGGAAAAAGGGAGAGTAAAGTATTTGAATATTGAGTAAATATTCAAATACTGCCCACTGTGTTTTTAAAACATTTAAATCATTCTTGCCACCATTTTCTCATTTCAATCATTCAAAAAGCTGAAAGTAAGGTGAATTCTGTGTTGTTTCACTTCTTCAGAGTGGTTAGAAAAAAGCTGTTTATAAATTTTAAGAAACAAATTACTGTATTACAGACACATTTCTAAAAGGAGTAGAGGCAAGGAAATAAGACAGTATTTGTCTTATCAAGATAACACATTTCTTTCTTTTTTTTTTTTAAAGATGAC
>NW_007729239.1:144618-150649 GCF_000696425.1 Galeopterus variegatus | reverse complement strand
ATTTATTTATTTATTTATTTTTTGTCTTTTGTCTTTTTTCCGTGTCCGGCAACGGATCGCAACCCTCAGTGTTGCCCCCGTACCGGACCGGGGACCGGCAACGGGATTGCAACCCTCGGCGTTGCTCCCACGCCTCGCTCAGCCAGTGAGCGGGAACCGGTCTGTATGTGGGATCCGAACCCTCGGGCGGGAGCGCCGCCACGCTTCCCAAGTGGCACACTTATCCAGTGCGCCACCGGGCCGGCCCCTAAGTCTTGTTTTGTCTGACTTGAAAACACTTATGCCACATTCTTCCATGTTATTAGTCTGAGCTTTGGTTGTCTACACTGTAAAATAGGGGTAATAATACCCTCCTCACGAGGTTCTCGGGAGTATCAAATGGGTAGTGAATGCATTTTAGTATACTTTAATAACACTTTACTTTATAAAACTAGACATGAAATTCTTATACATGTCTTTTGTGCAGATATATGAGAGTTTCTCTAGGGCATATACCTAGAAGGAATTACTAGGTTTAGGTGGTGCTTCCCTTCCATCATATAATGTTACTGGAAGAAAACTTCCACGGATAAGGATAAAGACTACCTGTCCCAGCTCCTCTTGCTTAATCTAAGTGGGGCAGTGTGCCTAGTTCTGGCTAGTGGAATATAAGCAGAAGTCAACTGTATCACTTCAATACAGACGTGGTTGAGCATCCGGAACGCCTTTCCCATCCATTCTCTCTTTCCCTTCTATAGTGACCTTGGAGGCCACATGGTGAAGATGGTGATGTCACAACATGGAAGGATCCAGGATTCTTGAGTCACCACTTGATGGCAAACTGCCCAGGAGAGCCAACTGGACTTTGAGCAAAAAACAAACTTTTGTGTAAAGCAGTTGAGATTTGGGGATTTTTTGTCACAGCATTTGACTACCACGACCAATATACATGTGTTGCAAATGTATCTGTGCCTTGTCTTTTCACTTTATGATATTTTGTATATAGATGTTTTGATTTTCATGCCATAAAATACATCAGTTTTTTATTGTATTGTTTGTGCTTTTGTGTCTTTTTAAAAGATCTCTCTGAAAGATAAAAAATCACCATTTTGCAGCCCTTAAGGAAATAACTGATACAGAAAGATCTTCAGTGGATGAAACCATTACGTGAAAGGTTGATAGAGAACTTTAGCAAGATCAGGCTGCCATCACCTAAATCCTCTGATCTGTTCTTAGCTGCACTAAGAGTGGGGACAATCAGATATATACCTCCTGATGTGACGCAACGTAAAGTACACAACACCAACTGTGAAGTATCATTGTTAGAAAAGTTCAGCCTTAATCTAACCAATTTTTAGTTATAGGAAGTATAGACAGGAGAGGAAAAAATTAAATAAACAAAATTACAAAGAAACAGAAAAACTCTAGAGTGTAGGAAACTAACTGATCCAGTTTATTCAATAAATCAATTTCCTGAAGAGAGAGAGAGATGATTGTGCTAAATTTAAAAAGGCTTAAGATATATAACAACCAAATATATTGTGTTTTGAACAAACCAAATATAAATAGACATTTTTGGTACAATCAGGGAAATTGAAATATGGACTGGATGTTAGATAATACCAAGAAAGGATCATTAACTTTGTGAGATGTGAGAATGGTCTTGCAGGTAGAAGATGTCTATATACTTAGGGATACAGGCTAGGTAGGTAGGGTTTAAATGACATGAGGTTTTGGGGATTTCAGCAAAAAGAACGAGGTAGAGAAGGAGGAAAGAACTAAAAAAAGAAGAGGAAAGGGAAAAGGAATAGATGATGTAAATGCGGCAGATGCTTAATATTTGTTGAATCCAGATAATAAGTATGTAGGGGTTCATCATAAAATTCTCTCTACATTTGTGTATTTTTGAAATTTTCATAATATTAATTTAAGTATTTTTTTCTATCCCAAGTGATAGAGATACTCTCCTTTATTTTCTTCTAAAGTTTTAAACTTGTGTTTTTCACAATTAGGTCTTTACCTGAAATTAAGCCTTGTGTATACTGAATGGTAGGGATCTAGTTTGCCTTTATTTCCATATAAATTAAAAGTTTTCCATGCACCATTTGTTGAACAGTCCATCTTTATTGACCTACAGAAAACTACTTATTTCATATATGTAAGATTTCAATATCTGCATGGATCTAATTCTAGGATCTCTATTTTTCTTCCATTGGTCTATTTGTCTTTTTGCTCTAGTAATACCTGGTCTTAATTACTATAGTTCTATATTTTATAGTGAGCTGTGATATTTGGTAGGATGAGATCCGGCACCTCATGTGTATAGTATGCCATCTTTTTTGTTAAAGGGAGGGGAGATAAAATACATTCATCATTGCTTGTATATACATAAACAAATACTGTAAGGATATATTAGAAAATAATATCTACCCTGCATGTGTCTGTGTGTGTTTAGGAAATGGGAACTGGGCTGATAACTGACCATGATAGAACGGAGACTTCATTGTACACTTTTTCAAATTTCTAAAAAATTTGAACTGAGAATATATACCCTGTTAAATTTTTATCTAATTAAAATTACATTAGGGCCGGCCCGTGGCTCACTCGGGAGAGTGTGGTGCTGATAACACCAAGGCCCCGGGTTCAGATCCCATATAGGGATGGCCGGTTCGCTCACTGGCTGAGCGTGGTGCTGACAACACCAAGTCAAGGGTTAAGATCCCCTTACCGGTCATCTTTAAAAAAAAAAAAAATTACATTAGAAGGTAGAAAATAATAAAACACAGACCTAGTTTTTTTTAACAATAATACCAAGTTCTCAGATAATAGTTTTTAATTCGATAGGTTATTTTAAATCCATGCTTTAAATCATGTTGAACATATATTTTAAACATTTATGTGAAATCTAAAAGGGTTATTTATTAAAAACAGTAAATAAATAGCCAAAAACGGACCTATTAAAAAACAAAACAGAAACTATGGGATGGCAAAGAATTTTAATTAAAAAAAATAAATAACTCAGAAGTTATAACATGAATGATAATGAGATCTTTAAATATATGCTCAAATGTACATGAGAGTGTACTTTTCAGTAACTTAAAACTTTAATCAAAATTATTTTTGTAGAACCTGAAAATATTGAGAATGAGAACATATTGAGAGGAAAAAGGGAGAGTAAAGTATTTGAATATTGAGTAAATATTCAAATACTGCCCACTGTGTTTTTAAAACATTTAAATCATTCTTGCCACCATTTTCTCATTTCAATCATTCAAAAAGCTGAAAGTAAGGTGAATTCTGTGTTGTTTCACTTCTTCAGAGTGGTTAGAAAAAAGCTGTTTATAAATTTTAAGAAACAAATTACTGTATTACAGACACATTTCTAAAAGGAGTAGAGGCAAGGAAATAAGACAGTATTTGTCTTATCAAGATAACACATTTCTTTCTTTTTTTTTTTTAAAGATGACCGGTAAGGGGATCTTAACACTTGACTTGGTGTTGTCAGCACCACGCTCTCCCAAGTGAGCTAACCGGCCATCCCTATATAGGGATCCGAACCCGTGGCCTTGGTGTTACCAGCACCACACTCTCCCGAGTGAGCCACGGGCCGGCCCCCAAAATAACACATTTCTGATCATTGATTGTACAAGTTTCCATAAGTTCTTTTTTATTTTTAAGTTACACCCAGGAGATATTTAAAACTCAATGAGACTGAAAATAAATGAACCCCATTATGTCCATTAGGTTGGCTATTATCAAAAAAATGAAATAGTTCTGATCCCCATACCAACCAGCCATCAAATGAAACAAACCAAAACAAAACAAAATAACAAGTTGTGATATTGTATGTATATTTTGGTTTTTGTCCACAGTTCCCAGCTTGTCCTAGCCTTCTCCTGCCTCTCTGTCTTAGAGCTGGCCATAAAGAAATCCTCTGACCTACCTTACCTGATTGTAGGTCATAAGACCCCCATTCAAAAAGGGGTCCTGCCCCATACCTGGGAGGAAGGAATGCTGCACAGAGAGGCCAAGCAGAATCTGAACAAACAGGCCTTGCTCAGTTTCCACACTCAGTCTGTTAGTGTTAGATCAGACCCTTTTTGTCCAATCAACATTTCTACACTTGTCCATGCTTCCCACATAATGAAGTCTCCAAAAAAAGAGCCAAGAGGACTGGGCTCAGAGAGTTTCTGGATATGTGACCACATGCACACCTGGGGAGGGCATGGAAGCTCCGTGCGCCTTCTCCCATACCTCATCCTATGAATCTTTTCATCTGTATCATTTGTAATGTCCTTTATAATAAATGGGTAAATGTAAGTAAGTGTTTGCCTGAGTTCTGTGAGCCGCTCAGCAAATCAATCAAACCCAAAAGTGGGGCTGGGATGGGGAGGGGTCATAGGAACCCAGATTTACAGCTGACTGGTCAGAAGCACAGGTAAAATAACCTGGAGCTTGTATCTGGCATGTGAAATGGTGCGGACACTATGAAAAATGGTCCTCAAAATATTAAACAAAATTACCATATGTTTCAGCACTTCCTCTTCTGGGTTTATACCTCAAGGAATTGAAATAAGGGACTGTAATAGGTATCTGTACACCCATGTTCATAGAAGCATTATTTACCATCGCCAAAAGGTGGAAGCAACCTGAGTGTCATTGACAGATGAATGGATAAACAAAATGTGGAATATATATACACAATAGAATGGTATTCAGCCTTAAACAGGAAGGAAATTGTGTCACATGCTACCACACTGAACCATGAAGACATTATGCTCAGTGATATAAGCCAATCACGAAATGAAAAATAATTCCACTTTTGTGATTAGTTTAATCGCAAGTGTGTATGATTCCACTTATATGAAGACCTAGAGTAGTTAAATTCATAGAAAGTAGAATGGTGGTTTCCAGGAGCTGGGGGAAGGGGCAAAATGGGGAGTTACTGTTTAATAAGTATGGAGTTTAAATTTTGCAAGATGAAAAAAGTTCTGGAGATGGTTGGTGGTGATGGTTGCACAACAATGTGAATGTACTTAATGCCACAGACCGTACACTTAAAAATGGCTAAAATGGTAAGAATTAAGTCTATTTTACCACATTTTAAAAAAAAAGAACCCTAATGACCTAATAGATCTAGACATTGAACATCAGTGGCTGCTAACATCACAAAAAAAGAGAAAACCAGACATTATGTTCCTCTTATGGAAAACACCACCACCACCTATGAATTTGTCTTGCCAAAAATATTGAACTTAAATCTGATCAAATTTCATGCTCTAGCTACCAAGTTATGGAAAATGCAGAGTACAGGGAAACATTAAACCACTCCACAGTGATGCAATCAGTAAAATTGAGACTGTAAGAAACACTAAAGGACAAACAACCTATATTCTTCACCAAAAAAAATCGCAAGGGGGAAAGAGAATTAAAGGGGAACTGATAGTTTAAAAGAATTTAAAAGACATATTAACCAATCAGAATGTGTGGATCTTATTTGGATCATAGTTTTTTGTTTGTTTGTTTTTTAAAGTATGACCGGTAAGGGGATCTCAACCCTTGGCCTGGTGTTGTCAGCACCACACTCTACCGAGTGCGCCACGGGCCGGCCTGGATCATAGTTTTTTAAAAATATTTTTAAAATATGACATTTATGAGGCAACTGGAGCCTCATCACTGACTGAACATTTCATGACATTATGGAGTTATTGTTAAAAAAAAAACTTTTTTTTTTCACGTTTTGAAAGAGATTTTATTCAGGGTTGGGGTGATTTCTTTCTTTTTTTGTTGATTTTTTTTATTTTTTATTTTGTCAATATACAATGTAGTTAGTTACTGTGTCCCATCACCGAAACCTCCCTACCTCCTCCCTCTCCCTCATGCCACCCAGGTGTGTCCCCTCCATTTTCTTGTTGTAAGAACTTCAAAAAAAAAAGTTGTGGTTGTTATATCTTCCTCTCCCCCCCGCCTGGTTTTTTTGTTGTTGTTGTTGTTGTTGATGATGTTGTTGTTGTTGTCTGTTTTGTGTGTGTGTGAGAGTGTGTGTGTGTGT
>NW_007729239.1:140494-141275 GCF_000696425.1 Galeopterus variegatus | reverse complement strand
TAGTATATTGAATATATCATCCCATTCCTTTCTAGCCTTTAGGGTTTGTGCTGAGAAGTCTAACCTTGCATTCCTGGAATACTTGCAACTTGGTCTTTTATATTTTCTATTTGTGTGTTCATTTATCTTCATTTTTTGTTTTTAAATTTTTTTCTTTTATTATTTTGGTTTGTAAGTTGATCTTTTTTATACACGGATGGGTTTCATTTGCTAATATTTTGTTCAGGATTTTTGCATCCATGTTCATGGGTGAGATTGTCTAGAATTTTCCCATATCTATTTTATTTTGTTATCAAGGTTATGCTTGCCTCATAAGATGAATTAAATATAACACTTTTTCTTCCAGGCTTTTGAAGAGTTTAAGTTTCAAATTATTTGTTTCTTGATTGTTAGAACTCACTGGTAAAACTATCTGGAACTGGTGTTTTCTTCGTGGGAAGACTTCAAACTATTTACTCAATACCTTAAATATCATAGAATTATTCTGGCTTTCTATTTTATTATTTTATTTTATTTTGTCGATATACAATGTGGTCAATTATTGTGGCCCATTACCGAAACCTCCCTCCCTCCTCCGTCTCCCCCCTCCCTCCCAAGAATGTCCTTTCTGTTCACTTGTCATGTCAACTTCAAGGAATTGTAATTCTTGTGTCTTCTTCCCCCCATCCCTGCGTTTTTTTGTGTATTTTTTATTTATTTTTAGCTCTCACAAATAAGTGGGAACATGTGATATTTCTCTTTCTGTGCCTGACTCGTTTCACTTAATATAGTTCTCTCTAGG
>NW_007729239.1:128143-138853 GCF_000696425.1 Galeopterus variegatus | reverse complement strand
ACGATTTGCTGAAGAGGTTGTCTCTTCTATGTATACTTTATCATACATACTTTGAGTCATGTAATTCCATTACATAATCCAAAAAGAAAAGTAAAAAATTTTAAATCCCTTTAATTTGAAAACAGATAAATGAACTGAACCATATCAACTAAGTAACATAATTACAGAAAGAGATACTTTGAGAGACTTTAATAGGATACATCTTTAGTAGGATGTATTTTAAGGATAAAAAAGCTCCAACTAAAACTTTAAGCTTGAAACTTTAAACTCATATATTTTCTGTTGGTTAGAGTGTGGTGTTGGTAACACCAAGGTCAAGCGTTCTGATCTCTGTACCAGCCGGCAGCAAAAACAAACAAAAAACTCATATATTAAACTCTCTTAAATTTTAAACTTTTCTTAGAAGTAATACTGTTTGTAGTAGTATCAGTACTGGAATTTTGAAAATATATTATTTTCTTATAAATAAAGGACATTGTAATTATATTACCAATGTAAAGAGTCAGTATTTTCAGTGTAACAGAAAAGATACACAATTATATAATCAAAAAAACTAAGTGAAAACACAGTAATGTTAAAATTGAATTGAAAAATCAATATTAACTCAGTGTTTTTAAATACAGAGAGTCCCCAACTTACTATTGTTCAACTTAACTATTTTTCTTTTTTTTTTTTTTCCTTTTTGTCTTTTTTACTGACCGGTAATGGGACCACAACCCTCGGTGTCGCGCCCTTACCGGGGACCGGCAACAGGATCGCAACCCTCGGTGTTGCGCCCGCACCGCGCTCAGCCAGTGAGCGGGAACCGGTCTCCACATGGGATCCGAACCCTCGGCGGGAGCGCCACTGTGCTCTCAAGCGGCGCACTCTCCAGCACGCCACCAGGCCAGCCCAACGATTTTTCATCTTTACTATGGTGCAAAAGCAATACACACTCAATAGAAACCGTACTTCAAATTTTGAATTTTGAACCTTTCATGGGGTAACAATATGCGGTATAATACTCTCCTGTGATGCTGGGCAGCAGCAGTGAGCCATCCTGTTTTTCACTTTCAGTATAATATTCAATAAATTGTATGAGATAGTCAATACTTTGATATAAAATAAGGCTTTGTGTTAGATAATTTTGCCCAACTGTAGGCTGATGAAAGTGTCCTGAGCACATTTAAGATAGGCAGGGCTAAGCTGTGATGTTCGGTAGGTTAGGTGTATTAAATACATTTTCGGGTCGGCCCGGTGGCGCACTGCGCCAGTGCGCCGCTTGGGAAGCGTGGAGGCGCGCCCGCCAAGGGTTCGGATCCCACATACAGACCGGTTGCCACTCACTGGCTGAGCGAGGCACGGGGGCAACACCGTGGGTTGCGATCCTGTTGCCGGTCCCGGTCCGGTACGGGGGTGACACTGAGGGTTGCAATCCGTTGCCGGACACGGAAAAAAAAAAAAGACAAAAAAAAAATACATTTTCAACTTACAGTGGGTTTATCAGGATGTAGCCCCACCATAGTTGAGGAGCCTCTGTGTCTTTTCTGGTGCTGTGCACTGAAATGAACTCCAAGCCATGAGCACCCTACTGACCATTTTTCTATCTCTACTACCATCCCACATTATAACACAGTATGGCTTCTTGGAAAAACTGCTGATTCCAGATCTAGGGCAGACACTTTTCAAGGTGAGCCTGGGACTCCTTTTCATGTTAAGAAGCTTGAAAGCTTTATAAGATAATGTCATGTCAAAGGACCCAGGAGCCCTTATGAAGGCGAACTCACTGACCAAGGTTGTGACAATCTGAGCAACTAAAAGAATAATAATGGTGTTCAATTGAACAGATTGAATAGATGAAAATTCATTACCTCATAATGATATTCAAAATGCCACTAAGTCAAGATGCCTCATTTATTACCATTTCAAGCAATTATTAAAACAACTGCTTTGAAAATTGGTAATTAAAGAGAAAATATTAAGCATTTATTTTGTTGTTCAAGTAAAAATTTATTTTAGGATAATCAAATAGCCCTAATTGCCTTCACAGAATTCTAGTTACTAAATGTGAAAGAAATAGAAGAATTAGAAAAACATAATTTCATAAACTCTAATGAAATTACTGATTCAGGCAAGGATTATCATTTGGCGTTAAAACCAATAGATGATGATTGTTGCAGACATTCATATAGGGCCAAAGTAACAAGACACAGATTACTTTCCAGTCTCAAGAGGGAAAGCTTAACTGTAAACGGAGGATCAGATTATTACAACCCTAACCTCGGGGTCAGTCTTAGCATCACTAATGGTTGATCACACAACATTAAGTACACATCAATATGATGACTGCATGACTTCATCCATTCTAGTATTTTCTATCCTAGTTCAGTCATCCCTCAGAGAATTTAATACATTCCTAAAAACATATTAGATAGTGAATTTTTAGATAGTGGGAGTCTGTATGTCATTATTTTAAATGGAAAAAATAATAATGTATTCCTAGCACATCTGATAAC
The DNA here is from genome assembly GCF_000696425.1 of Galeopterus variegatus. Taxonomy (NCBI): domain Eukaryota; kingdom Metazoa; phylum Chordata; class Mammalia; order Dermoptera; family Cynocephalidae; genus Galeopterus; species Galeopterus variegatus. The sequence continues at coordinate 136,358 of NW_007729239.1, read as the reverse complement.
TCCAGCGAATTTCCCTCAGTGCTTGAAACCCTCTAATGTGTGTGTATGTGTGTATGTGAGAGTATCAACCTAATATATATATATGTACTCTCTCTATATTACACTCTAAAAACATATATAATGATCAACCAGTCTTTTTCTGCTTAACATAAAGGCTTTAAACACCAATCACCTAATTGTTTAACAATTAATTCATTATGAGTTTGTGTAGTAACATTATAGGATATAAATTAGGTTTTCCTTTTAGTGGCAAGAAATGTGCACTGTAATGAAATGAACAGTGAAATAATATGTTAAAAACACATTATGAGGACAACACTTAGCAATTGTAAAATAAAAAAGGCAAGTTTTTAAGCTTGGTTGCTGAAGACTGAGGTGAGTGAGGTTTGGAGATGAGAAAGAATACGTGGAGTCTGTGGTAAGTGTTGCTGTTTAGTGGAGGGTGAAAGTGAACACAGTGAGCTGTGGGAAAAGTGAGTGAAACAGTAAATGCCTGAGATTCATCCATATCTGGATCCAAGAAGCTGTTGGACAGTTTGCTTTTCTAGGCAATGGCACTTCTAGTCATCAGAAGTGGATGACTGTGGGGCCGGCCCCGTGGCGCACTCGGGAGAGTGCAGCACTTGGGTGCGCAGTGGCGCTCCCACCACGGGTTCAGATCCTATATAAGGATGGCTGGTGCGCTCACTGGCTGAGTGCAGTGGGGACGACACCAAGCCAAGGGTTGCGATCCCCTTACCGGTCACAAAAAGGACAAAAAAAAAAAAAAAAAAAAAAGTGGATGAATGTGAATCATCTTGTGAAAGGACAGACAATGCTTGACAAGAAACTCAAAATGGACAAATGTTGCATTCGTTTTGTTTGTGTTTTGCAGCTTCTGATAACCCTAAATTGTGCGGGAATGTATTTTTGTTTGTTTTGGTGGCTGGCAGGTACGGGGATCTGTACCCTTGACCTGTGGAAAGCATTTTATTAATGTGATTTTTCTGTGCCCATCATGATCATGATCTCTTGCAAGCAAGTAGCAGTCATGCTGTTTCCATGGTCTAAAATTTCCTTCAAAGATTTATTGTCAACTATTAGTGGCTTCTTGTATTAATTTGCTAGGGCTGCCATAACGAAATACCACAAACTGGGTGTCTTAAACAGCAGATACTGATTTTCTTATAGTTCTGGAGGCTGGAAGTCCAAGATCAAGGTCCCAGCAGGTTTCACGTATCCTGAGGTGTCTCTCCTTGGCTTGCAGACAACCACCTTCTCACTGTGTCCTCCCATGGCCTTTCCTCTGTACACGCATGCATCCCCGGTGTCTCTTCCTCTTTTTATAAGGATACCAGTCCTATTGGATTAGGGCCCCTCTCTCATACCTCATTTAACCTTAATTATCTCTTTAAAGCCTTGTCTCTAAATGCAGTCACATTATTAGGTTTTCTTCATATGAATTGGGGGAAAGCGGGACATGATTCAGTACATAATACTCCTCCTCCTCCAACTTAGTTCCTTTCAGCACTATACCTTCCAACTAAATGTGTTTCTTGAAAGGAACACAGTAAAGCTTTCCAGAACCAATAATATTTTAATAATGTGTCTTTGTTTTCTCACACAGAGGAAATAAGGTATTCATAGGAAATGAAAACATATACATGGCCAAGCATATACCTTTTTATGCTTTCACCTCTTAGTACACTTCATTACTTCCGATATACATGCTTCTCTAGTCTTTTTTTTGTCTTTTGTCTTTTTCCGTGTCCGGCAACGGATCGCAACCCTCAGTGTTGCCCCTGTACCGGACCAGGGACCGGCAACGGGATTGCAAACCTCGGCGTTGCTCCCGCGCCTCGCTCAGCCAGTGAGCGGGAGCCGGTCCGTATGTGGGATCCGAACCCTCGGGCGGGAGCACCACCGCGCTTCCCAAGCGGCGCACTACCCAGTGCGCCACCGGGCCGGCCCTACTTCTCTAGTCTTTTAAGTTCACCGGCTTTCTTCAGTTTTTCCACTTTAGTTTTGTAATGTGGGGAATTGATACAGAAAATGTATAACATTAGTCTGTCTATCCTTGCACTAATACTACACTGTCTTAATTATTATGTATAACTTTATGATAAGTCTTGATATCTATTAGTGTAAGACCACTAACTTTTTTTACTTCAAGATTGTATTTGCTATTCTTTGCCCTTTGGATTTCCATGTACATTTTAGAATCAATTTGATAATTTCACCAAAACACCTGGTGGGGTTTTGCCATTTTACAATGAATGTATTGATCAATGTGAGAAGAACTGGTATCTTTACAATATTGCATCTTACAACTCATGAATATTGTATAGCCCTTCATTTATTTAAGTCTTCACTAATTTTTTGCAATAATTTTTACTTGCGGTAAAATACATATGACACAAAACTTACCACTTTAGCTATTTTAAAGTAATATAATGGTATTAAGTACATCCAAAATGCTGTGCAATGATCACCACTATGTAGTTCCAGAACTTTTTCTTCACCACAAATAAACTCTACCCGATTGCCCCCATCCATCCACCTCATACAATCTGCTGTCTTTCTCTATGGGTTTGTCCATTCTGAATATTTCATATAAATGAAATCATACAATATGTGGCCTTTTGTGTCTGGCTTCTTTCACTTAACATAATGTTTTCAAGGTTCATCCATGTTGTAGAATGTACTGGTACTTCATTTCTATGGCTGAATAATATTCCATTCCAATAATACATATATACCACATTTTGTTTATTTATTTATCTATCGAGACATTTGTTTTATTTTGATCTTTTGGCTATTGTGAATAATGTTACTATAAACATTGGTGTACACATATTTGTTCCAGTCCCTGCTTTCAATTTTTTGGGCATATTCACAGAAATGGAATTGCTGGATCATATGGTAATTCTATGTTTAATTTTTTGAGGAGCTGCCATAGTGTTTTCCACTGTGGTTTCACCATTTTACATTCCCACCATCAGTACACTTTGGCCCATTTCTTTTCTTTTTCTTTTTCTTTTTTTTTTTTTTTTCCTTTTTCTGGCAGTTGGCCAGTACAGGGATCAAACCTTGGACCTGGTGTTATCAGCACCATGCTCTAACGAACTGAGCTAAGCAGCCAGACCCCTTGATAGTGTCTTTTGATGCAAAAACATTTTTTAGTTTTGATGAGGTCCAACTTATTTATTTTTTCTTTTGTCGCTTGTGTTTTTGATGTCATATTTAAGAAGCCATTACCAAATCCAATATCTTGAAGATTTCTCCATCAGTTTTCTCTTAAGAGTTTTGTAGTTTTAACTCTTACTTTTACATCTTTGGTCCATTTTTAGTTAATTTTTGTTTATGGTGTGAGGTAAGTGTACAAATTTATTATTTTGCTGGTGGGTTGACTAAATGTCCTTTCATCTTGGTCCGAAGGACTCCCTTTAGCATTTATTATCAGTATTGTTATAATTATAGCTACAAAGGCTGTGCTTGGAATAGCATTTCTTATAGGGCAGGTCTACTAGCAATGAACTCCCTCAGTTTTTGTTTATCTGGGAATGTCTTAACTTCTCTGACATTCCTGAAGAATAGTTTTGCTGGAAATCGAATTTTTGGTTGACAGAATTTTTTGGTTTTGGGGGTTTTTTTTGGTGGCTGGCTGATTCAGGGATCTGAACTCTTGGTGACAGTTTTCTTCTTTTAGCACTTTAAATATGTCATCCTACTGCCTGTTGGTCTCATGGTTTCTTATGAGAAATTGGCTGATAATACTTATTGATTATTTCTTGCACATTATGATTCACTACTCTCTTGCTGCTTTCAAGATTATTTTTGGGGGCTGAGCCCGTGGCGCACTCGGGAGAGTGCAGCGTTGGGAGCGCAGCAGCGCTCCCATCGTGGGTTCGGATCCTATATAGGGATGACCGGTGCGCTCACAGCGCTCACTGGCTGAGCGCGGTGCGGCCCGTCTCAAAAAGGACAAAAAAAAAAAGATTATTTTTTGGTTTTCAACAGTTTCCTTATGTGCTTCAGTATAACTCTCTTTGAGTTTAGGAGTTTGTTGAGCTTCTTGGATGTGTAGATTCATGTCTTTTATCAAATTTGGGGAGTTCTCAGCATTAATTCTTCAAATATTCTTTATGCCCTGTCTGTCTCTTCTTCTTGCAGTCGCATTATGCATGTATTGGTACACCTAATGTTGTCCTACAAATGATTTAGGCTTTATTTTTAATTCATTCCTTTTTTTTTTTTTCCTGCTCCTCAGACTGGATACTTTCATTTGACCAATTTTCAAATGTGCTCATTCTTTTCTCTCTCTGCTCAGATTGGCTGTTAATCCTCTTGTCATTTTTCATTTCCATTATTGTACTTTTCAGCTCCAGAATTTCTGTTTGGTTTCTTTTTATGATTTATATCTCTTTATTGATACTCTCTGCTTGTTCAGACATCATTTTCCTGGATTCCATTAGCTCTTTGTCCATGGTTGGTTTTTTGTTTTGTTTTTGTTTTAGCTCTTTGAGCATATTTAAGCATATTAAGTTGATCCAAACAAATCCAAATACTTTCTTGGGACAATTTCTGTTAATTTCTCTTTATTTTTCCTGTGAGTGGGCCATGCTTTCTTGTTTCTTTGCATGCTTTGTACTTTTTTATTGAAAACTGGACATCTTGAATATTATGATATAAATAAAAAGAAAGGGAAAAAAGGAAAGGAAAATTACTCTCCTTGTTTTTGCAGACTGGCTCTATGTTGGAAAGTTCCTTCAGTTCCTAGCCAGGCCATTTACAACTCTTTCTTAGCCTACACTTCCTGTTCTGAGCCTAATGACCAGCCAGCAGTGAATGCTTATGCTCTTCTCAGGTCTTTTCTGAGGATGCATCTTGCCCTAGGCATGTGTGTGTATTTTTTTTTTTTTTTTTTTGGCAGCTAGTGAGTAGGAGGATCCAAACTCTTGATCATAATGTTATAACAATGTATGTGGATTTTTATGTTCCCCAGTATACACAGGAGTTTTTCAAGACCCCCATTCCCCCCCAAATCTCACTCCTCAGCTTTTTGTCCCAAGCTTTCTGCATGTCTGTTGTTTGTCCCACTGTTACATTTTGCTCCAGATGTTAGCAGCTGGTTCATTTGTCTTCAGTGTTTTCAAAGAATGTCCTCTGCATAGCTGCTCCATCCTAATAGAGTTTGAAGTCAGGCAAAACAAAGGAAGCCTCTTACATCAGTCCTTCAGAGAAAGCCCAGTCAGGTCAAAACAGACAAACACAATTCCTTGGAAACAAAGTTCACTCTGTTCCCTCTGGAACCAGTTACCAGTATTTTACTTTATTTTATTTTTTAAAGATGACTGGTAAGGGGATGTTAACCCTTGACTCGATGTTGTCACACCACACTCTCCCAAGTGAGCCATGGGCCAGCCCTCCAGGGGCCACTATTTCTGATACTATACTTACACAATTGTGGTTCTCACCATTGTCAGGCAGAGGTAATAGAGTAGCAGGGTTAAGTAGGTTGCAGCGCTTTAGATGAACAGTAAAAGAATTTCATAAGAGTTTAGTCTATGTGCTGAAAAATGCTGAGTTTGGTTGGAATTTAATACACTTTCCACAGCATGTGGGACTTGCAAATGAAGTTCATTCCCTAAAACCAGCTCAGATGAAGCTTCTACCAACTTGGCTGCTGCTGCCACTTCTTTTAAACAATTAGGATATGCCTTAGATACTGGGTCTAATTTCAGGCTATAAAACGGGCCAATGTTTTCCCCCATGTTCTTGGGTAAGAACTCCTAATGCCTGATTGTTGCATTCAAGAACAAAGTAAAAGGCTTGGTGTAATTTGGAAGCCCTAAAGCTGGGAGCTTGCAAGGCCAATTTCATTTGGTTAAAAGCCTGCTCATGACTGTCTTCTCAGGGTAAAGGCCCTGCTATTGCATTTCTAGTGAGCCTCTACACCATTAAAGAAAAATTTGGTGATGGCATTAAAGAAAAGTGTGGGATCCAGGATCTGCAATAGCCTACAAGTCAGAGAAAACCTCATATTTTGGTTGATGGCCAAGGAAAATTTTGAATAGTTTTCATTCTCTCAGGTAACAGGGAAATCCCTTCAGCAGACAGGTCAAGTCCCAAACAGTGGACTTTTTGCCTTGAGAACTGAAGTTTTTCCATTGAAGCCTTATGACCTTTATGTGTGTGTTGCTGTAAAAGGTAAGTTGAGTCAATTTCAGAGCACTCTTTAGTGGGAGAGCATGACAAGAAGTCATCTACATACTGAATAAGAGTAGAATTTTGAGGAAACTCTAGGGTTATTAAGTCCTGATGCAATGCCTGGGAAAATATAAAGGGGCTTCAGTAAACCCTTGTGGCATTACAGTCCAGGCATACTGTTGATTTTTCCAAGTAAAGGCAAACAAGTACGGCCTCTCTTTATGAACTGGAATGCTAAAGGAAGCTGAGCAGAGGTTCAATTTTAGACCATGGAGTAAAGGTGGTTATAGCAGGGAGGCCTGCCTGATCAGAAGGTCTTACTTTATAAGGCATTTCTCTAACTTCTTCTTTTTTGTTTTATCATCCTCATGGTGAAGGGCAATTTAACAAAAATGTTAGGGGATTCAGATATTTAGGTAGAGATGGATAAAGAGAAGGAAAAGTCAGGGTTAGTTCAGTCAAAGTGCAGTCCTCTTTCATCTTGTCCTTAGTCTGTTGCCTAAGCTTTTCATTTGCTTTTTGTAAAGGATCATTTAAGGAAGCAATTTTTTATTCATTTAGTCTATTTCATGCCTCTGCATACCAATTAAAGAATACAATCCATTGCTTTTGCAGAGTTTTTATCTATTTTTTCTAATATACCTTGCAAATAGACAATTTTATCTAAATTAAAACTCCTCCATTGTGGCCATCTTAATTCCAAACTATCTCTAGTAAGGTTAACCCATTTTCCTAAAACTGCACATGTGCTGACCCCATAATTTTTATACATAGAGTTAACTGGAGTCCTAGGAGGTGGAATCCCAGACTCCTTGTATTGAAATGAACCCATTATCTAAAAGGTACCCACCCAAGGTCTGAGACCTCTAACTAAACCCAATCCAGTTAAATTATCAAATCCAATTCAATCCTGGGCCAAGCCCAGTCTAAATATTGTTCAGATAAACTTGGAGCACTCAGAGCACAATATTAGTGGAGTTCCAAATCCTAGAGAAAACTCATCCATGACTTCCAGTTACAAACAAGAGAGCAGTGAGCATAACTGCTCCATGGGTACCTTGTCTGATTGCCCAATGTTCTTAGGGGCTGCTGGAGTTTTACTTTGGATCCCACTTCTGACACCAATCTGTCAAAAGAATAAAATTAGGCTAATTAAAGTTGACAAAGTTTAATTTAAGCAAGAAAAGAAAAATATAATAAAAACAATTCATGAATCAAGCAGCCCCTAGGGTCAGAACAGATTCAGAGGGACTACAGCTGAAAATGCATGATTGCTTAGATTTATAGATAGAGAAAAGGAAGTGAGGTACAGAACAGTGACTGCCTACGATTGGCTGAGATTCAGCTATCATCAAAGAAACACACTTCTAAGTTAGTTTTTCAATTTGTCCATGTGCTCATGTGCTAAATTAGGTTACAATTCATACATAAGAGCTCAGGAATGAGAGTATGGAGACTTTCTTGGGCCAAAGTTTTTTAGTTTGGTTTAACACCAGGAACTCAAGCTGACATCTTCAAAACTAACATCATGCCAGGGAAGGGTGTGGGATAAAGCTCAGTTAAGACACCTCAAATCTCTCCTCCCCTGTTATAAGGTTTTTTTTCTCCTGGTTAAGCATTTGCTTGGTTGCTGTAAACCTTTGACTCTCTTCCAAAGTTCCAATAAGGTTGATTCTGACCCTTTTTGACGGTTTTTTTTTTGGGTGGGGTGGTTCTGGGGAGGGATGGCCTCCAGAGGTCCCACTTCACCATTTTCACGGGTTTCACTCTCAATGATGTTTTGAACTTTTAATTATAGAGATCTTGCACATCTTTTGTTAGATGTTTTTCTGGGTTAGATACTATGTTAGATATTTTTAGGTATTTGATGTAATTGTAAATGTGGGTTTTTTTTATTAAGCCAGTCAAATTTAGCAGCAGGAGGTGTATATCAACTTTAATGATTCTAATGTTAATAAATTCTGATAACCCACTACTGTTGGGCCAGCCATAAATGTGTGTGTGTGTGTGTGTGTGTGTGTGTGTG
>NW_007729239.1:126192-127461 GCF_000696425.1 Galeopterus variegatus | reverse complement strand
GAGTGAGCCACGGGCCGGCCCGATATAATTTCCATTAGGGTTCTTTTTTTTTTTTTTTTTTTCTTTTTTTTTTTTTTTTTTTCCTTTTTGTCTTTTTTTCATGACCGGCAACGGGATCGCAACCCTCGGTGTTGCGCCCGCACCTCGCTCAACCAGTGAGCAGCCGGTCTGTATGTGGGATCCGAACCCTTGGCGGGAGCGCTGCCGCACTCCCAAGCGGCACACTGTAGCAGTGCGCCACTGGGCCGGCCCTGTTTTTTGTACTCTTAATAGGTTGTTATTAAGTACCAGTGGTATGCTAAATGAAGAAAATAACAAGGCTCAAGCTAGCCAGCCACACACTCAGGAAAAGAGTGAGAGCCATAATGCCTTTATGACAGCATTTTATTTTATTTTTTTATTTTTTATTTTTTTTTTAAAAGATGACAGCATTTTAAAAGACTGGACTATTTGAGCATTTCTCCTTTACAGTGAGCATGATGTTAAGCTTTTTCAGTAGAGGGCACAAGAGGGACATTGTAGGAGAAAGGGAGCTTCTCTTCCTAGTTCCAATGCACTGTATTTTGCTTTTATTGCTCCTGTTACATGATTGCCTTAGGTTGAATGTCCCCCCAAAACTTAATCGCCACTGTAACTGTTGAGGGTGGGATTATGGTAACTGAAAGGTGAAGCCTTGAAAAGGTGATTAGATTATAAGGCCATGCAGTAGTAAATGGATTGATAATAGTGGTCAGGGGTGTGGTTCTGGGGGCTTTAAAATGAGAGTGCATAAGGAGCTATCTCTCTCTCTGCTCCACCATTTTCTGCTATGTGAGACCCTTGGGTCACTGTTGCCACCACCACGACCCTCACCAGATGTGCTCCCTGGACTTTGGACTTCCCAGCTTCAGAAACTGTAAGCAATAAATAAATGACTTTATTCTGCCCTCATTTAAAACATTTTTTGACTTTATATTTTCAAAATCCAGAATTTTAGACATCTTGATATCCCCACCTTAAATTTTTGTTTAGGTGTTAGGTGTTTAATGTTTGTTTGTTTAGTTAGTTCATTAAAGAGGCACTCCACCCGGTCTTCATCCATGGCATTTTCTTTTCTTTTTTTTTTTTTCCTTTTTGTCTTTTTTCGTGACCGGCAACGGATCGCAACCCTCAGTGTCGCACTGATGAGTGTCTTTTCCAGCTGCCTGATTCATTGCAAACGTTCGAAGATCATATTGCAATGCCACTGAAAAACTTTCTACCATCAGATGCCACGCAGGAGGCTGGCCA
>NW_007729239.1:120175-125315 GCF_000696425.1 Galeopterus variegatus | reverse complement strand
GGCCGGGGCCGGGCCGGGCCCAGCAGCGGGATCGCAGCCCTCGGTGTTGCGCCCACACCGCGCTCAGCCAGTGAGCGGCCGGTCTGTATGTGGGATCCGACCGCTTGGCGGGAGCGCCCCCGTGCTCCCAAGCAGCGCACTGTAGCAGTGCACCACCGGGCCGGCCCCCTATCCATGGCATTTTCATGACCACTTCCTGTGCTATGGCTTTTTAGTGCCCAAACTACATCACATTTCTTGCTAAAGTCCAGACAACTGAAAATAAACAGACTTAACATCTGGGGATATCAAAAAGACAAAACAGTTGGGCTGGCCCGGTGGCGCACTCGGCTGAGTGAGGCGCTTGGGAGTGCAGCGGTGCTCCCGCCGAGGGTTTGGATCCCATATAGAGACCGGTCCACTCACTGGCTGAGCACGGTGCGGTGCGGGCGTGACACCGAGGGTTGTGATCCCGTTGCCGGTCGCGGTATGGGCGCAACACCGAGGGTTGCAATCCTGTTACTGGTCACGAAAAAAGACAAAAGGGGGGAAAAAAAAAAAAGACAAAACATAATGCCATGACACAAGAAATGAAATGTCTGTTATGGGAGTGCAGCAATGTAGACAGTGGCTTGGGAGTGTGGTTCACCACGGCCACAGCTACTGTGTTAGCATTTCTTTCTGCCTCAAGTTCAGAAACAAGCTGGACTATCTCAGGGTTGCCGAATTTTCCTGCTGTGGAATCATAAAGTCTTTCCATCTCCCACATTTGTTCTCAAGATCTTCATATTTAGACACCTGAAGAATCTTATCACATTGGTCCAGCTGTTTCACGAAGCTGTCTTATGCAGTGGATTGGGTCTTTACTCTCTTTCCAAAGTTCATAGAGCTCCTTTCTGAGGTCCTCTGGTAGAAGCTGGGTTATCTGCCTCATAGCTTCTACTTGCCAGTGTTTTTCTTCTTTGGGGATGTTATCTGCTGGTGCAGTCCCCAATGATGCATTCTGCCATATCATGAACCAGGGCTAGGCGTACACATCTGTCTTTAAGATGGTCATCTTTGGTCACCATAGCCATAATTGCCATCCAGTACATGTGATCTGATATGCTCTCTGGCCTCTCAACATTTCTATATACCCAGCCAGTCCACAGGACTCTTTTGAGCTGTCCCATCAGCCACAGGAACTGCAGCAGGGGCAGGGCCCTGCAGCCTGAGAAGACCACAGCAGAAGCTGAAGCCATGTGGCCACCAATGCCTACAGGGCAGAGCAGTCCACATGGCCATGGCCACCTCCTTAAGTATAAATTTTGTGTCTACCTTAAAATAAAAAATTTTCCTTAGTCAAATTAACATAAACCCACTTAATAAAATGAACAATATGTTAATATCATCTAATATCCACTCCATTTCAGAGTTTTCCAATTACCTCAATAATGTCTGTTTTTCCAATTTGGGTCCAATCCAGAACCACATACTGTGTCAATTTATTTATTACATCCCTTGAGTCTCTTTTCATCTTGAACAGTCCCTTTTTTCATGGCACAGATTAGCTGAAGAGACAGGGCCAGTTGTCCCATAGACTATCTCACCTTCTGGGTATGATTGCTTCATTGTGGTAGTGTTTAGCATGTTCCTCTTTCCTCTACATTTCCTATAAACTGTCAGTTAGATCCAAAGTTTTTGATTGGATTTAAATCAAGCATGACGGGTGTTGCAATATTTACACCAGAAGACAATAATATCTTACTGATCCTCCTATTACACGAGCATTCTTGTACAAAGTTCTATGCTAAGATTGTATCCTTCATTATGGTTTGGTCCAAGTTTTTTCTAGGTAAGGCTTCTGTGTGATGGACACCAATGAGTATAAAATAAACAAGAGATAGGGAGGAGTGCTGGGAAAATGCATGCCGAGGATAGAGATCATATATAGACAACCTCTAAGTAGCACATATTGGGACCACTTTGAATATGCTTCTGTGCATGTAGGAGAATTTTTCTAAATGTAAAAAATAGAATTGCTGGGTAGGAGGAAACTGCATCTTCAACTTTATCACTTAATACCAAATTACTCTCCAATTAGCCAATTTACGCCTCCCCCAGTTGCATGTAAGGAATCTTTTCTCCAACATTTGATGTTTTAGACGTTTTTCACTTTAGCCAATATGATTATGTGAAATAATATCTCATTGCAGTTTTTTAAAAAAATTATCACACACATCACATTTCACCCAATATTCTTGAGTATTCATCTTACAAAATTAAGGATATCTCTTATTTAACCACAATATCATATTCCTAAAAAAATAATTCTTTATACCATCTAATACACAATTTATATTCATATTTCTCCAATTGTCTAAAACATTGGTAAGGGTTTAGGTAAATCTAAATAGGAGTTGACTGTATACTGGTGATTTGTTCAAGTCACCTTCAATCTCGAATGATGGATTAGTTGGGAATAATGGTCTAAATTGCCAGACACTTCCTCTAATTTTCTATAGTTGCTGTTGAGAAATTTGCCATCTGTCCGGGATTGTTGCTTTGTAGAAAATATGTGTTTTCTTTCTGGTTTCTTTTAATGTCCCACCCCTGCCACCCAATCTTTGAGTTTTTCAATTTCTCCCTCATGCGTCCAGGCGAGAATTCAGTGTATCTTAAGACTCATTTCTTGAGACTGATAATTCTTGTCTAAAATTAGTTCTGGAAGGGCCGGCCCGGGTGGCGCACTGGATAAGTGCGCCGCTTGGGAAGCGCAGCGGCGCTCCCGCCCGAGGGTTCGGATCCCACATACAGACCGGTTCCCGCTCACTGGCTGAGCGAGGCGCGGGAGCAACGCCGAGGACTGCAATCCCGTTGCCGGTCCCCAGTCCGGTACGGGGGCAACACTGAGGGTTGCGATCCGTTGCCGGACATGGAAAAAGACAAAAAAGACAAAAAAAAAAAAAAAATTAGTTCTGGAAGATGATCAGCCATGATCTTGTCTCAATATCTCGTTATCTGTTGGAAGAGCCTAGAATAGTGCCTGGCACATATTAGGTGCTTATAAATAGCCGTTGAATGAGTCTGTAAATGGGCATTTTCTCCACTTCTCATTCTCTCTATTCTTTCCTGCTCAAACTCTTTTCAGACTTTTGTTGGAACATCTCATGCTATCTACCGCACCTCTTCATCTCGTTTACACATTTTTCATCTCTGTATCTTTCTTTGCTACATTTTAGATAATTTTGTCAAATTTACCTTCCAGTGCCCAATTCTGTCCTCAGCTACTTCTAATAGACTGTTTAACCTATCTACTGAGTTTTTAATAATCATTTGTAATGTGATACCTGTATAACCTTCTTATAGCATTCTGTTTATTTCTCATGCTGCTGATTCCTTATTTTATGACTTCAATAATTTTTAACATACTTACAGTCTGGATCTTATAATTCCATTGTCTGAGGTGATTGAGGGTCTAATCCTGCTGTTTGTTGTTTAGACAAGGTCTAGTTCATGGTGGGTTATTTCCTTGTGATTTTTCTAATTTTGGATTGTGAGTTCTAATGTTTGGATGGCCTTGAAACATACCTTGATAGGCTATTGTCAAGATCAGATAAATTAATTCATATGAAGGTATATCTCAAGCCCAGGAGGAAATGAAATCGCACTGAAAAGAATTTACAGAATAACAGTCCACCCGGTCACACTATGGTAAAAACAAACACAAACAAACAAAAAACCCACTGAGTGTCACATTTAAGCTGTCAAACCTTGGCAAGAATCATACAAGGGAATAACATTAAAAACTCTCCCCTATATACCAGACACTTATGTTATCTTTAAGCTTCATAACAACTGCAAGGGAAGGCATATTCCCATTTTACAGAGCAGAAACTGCAAGAGAGTCATTAATTTAAAACTAATTGGGAAACCCCAGTTAAAACCCAGGTCTGAATGACTAAAGTTTTTGCCATTTCAAATGCATTACATTGTCCCTCAAAACTATTATTAGAAAAAACAAAGGCTGGCCCATTAGCTCAACTGGCTAGAGCATGGTTTTACTAACACCAAGGTCCAGGGTTCAATCCCTGTGCCAGCCAACCACAACCATAACAACAACAACAAAATGACTAGAAAAAACACACTGTCATTTTGGATCATGTATGTATATTTTCTCTGTTTTAATTTTAAATCAAGCCAATTACCCCCATGAATCATAAAAATGTGTTAAATAACTAATGGATGGGGGAAAGAATGTACAAAACTACAAAAGAATTACATTTTAAGTAGAGAAATTTTAGTTTTCCATTTTATTTCATTTTCCAATTTGGGATTTTGTTTACATACCAAAAAAGGCAATTAACAAGCAGCTTACTTATGAGAAACCCTTAGAGCTTCCAGAATCTAATAAAAATATATCTGAGCTGAGCATTCCAAATACAACAAAGCATATCAGTGTAATTTTAATCTCTTTTTAAGGAGTTTGCAAATGTAGCCTCAGTACTAACAATTTTACACCAACAAACCAGGAAACATCAAAGCCAGTGGTGGCAATACATTTCAGTTGTCAATCAGTTGATATCCAGGCCTAGGCAGACTGCCAGATGTGCCCACTCGGATCATCTTCCAGGGACCAGCCAAAGATGTTCAGGAATTGCAAACTGTTTTAAATATTATCAGCATAAATTACATCTGGAATTAGGGCATCTGATTTTAATAAGATAGATTCAATTCACTTTTTAAAAAATATGGTATGAATGTATTTAAAGTACTGGTTTTGGCCTGACTGGTTAGTTCAGTTGTTTAGAGCATGGGTGTTGAGGTGGATTGTGTCCCTCAAGTTTTATGTATTAGTAACTTGATCTCCATTGTGACTGTTAAGATGGTGGGAAAATCCTATTATGGTAATTGAAAGGTGGGGCCTTAAAGAAGCGATTAGATTGTAGGACCATGCAGTAGTGAATGGATTAAGAATGGTGGTCAGGGCCGGCCCAGTGGCACACTGCTACAGTGCGCCGCTTGGGAAGCGCGGCGGCGCTCCCGCCGAGGGCTCGGATCCCACATGCAGACCGGTTCCCGCTCACTGGCTGAGCGAGGGGCGGGCGCAGCACTGAGGGTTGCGATCCCGTTGCCGGACACGAAAAAAGACAAAAAGGAAAAAAAAAAAAAAAAAAAAAAA
>NW_007729239.1:116058-119255 GCF_000696425.1 Galeopterus variegatus | reverse complement strand
TGACACTGAGGGTTGCGGTCCGTTGCCGGACACGAAAAAAGACAAAAAGGAAAAAAAAAAAAAAAAAAAGAATGGTGGTCAGGGGTATATTATCTTCAAACCTCAGATTTGGCTCTAGGCTACATTTTATTAAATGGACTTAAAAAAATTTTTAAGAGCCGGCCCGTGGCTCACTTGGGAGAATGTGGTGCTGATAACACCAAGGCCACAGTTCAAATCCCTACATAGGGATGGCTTGTTAGCTCACTTGGGAGAGCATGGGCTGACAACACCAAGTTAAGCATTAAGATCCCCTTACCGCTCGCTCATCTTTATGTAGGGGAAAAAAAAAATTTTTAATACCATTAAATAATTAATTAAATAAAGTTAACTTTGCAAACTTTGCAAAAAATTTTTAATACCATTAAATAATTAATTAAATCATTAACTTTGCAAATATATCCAAACATGGAAAGATGATTTTGTTAATGTATATAGCAAAAATAGATGATGTAAGTAATTGGAATCACTGAAAAATTAATTCTCTCTAACTAATTGATAAGTTTTGCATTTTGGTTGTAAGCTTATTTTTACCAGACTCTTGAGGAGACCAACCACCAATATGAAAAAATACTGACATTACGAAAGTATTTTATTTTTCTAAAACAGCCAAGTCAGGCTAGCTGATTAGTTCAGTTGATTAGAGTGCAGTGTTATAACACCAACGTCAAAGGTTGGCATCCCTGTACTAGCTAGCTGCCAAAAAATATAATAAATGAAAAAACTAAAACATCCAGGTCATATAATCTGGATTATTTCTTCTATAGCAAATGTGTATGGACTTTAATAAGTTACATGATTTAAATACTTTGACAACAATACAAGTAAAATATTTTTTAAATTCAATTTTTTAGTCACCTCAACATGAATAATCAATCATCTTTGCTTCCCATTTAGTTAGATCCCCCCGAAGATAAGCTTTCTTCCTTTTTCAGTTTCCACATGCTACAGAGTGAATTTTTCCAAATGAAAACATTCTTTCCATGTCTACCTTAAGTAAAACCATTGGCATGCAGATAACGCCAAGGTCGAGAATTCGGATCCCCTTACTGACAGGCCGGCCACCAAAAAAAAAGAAAGAAAGAAAACCATTGGCAGGTATGTGAGGGTGTTCATCCCAGCTGCTTGCCGCGTGTGCAAGGCTGGGACAAATACCTTCACGCTTGTCTCTGCATGGGCCAGTTCAAGGGTTTCTCTGAACTAAGAGCACAGGGCCAGAATTGTCAGGTGACAGTGTGCACACATGCCTAACTGCACAAAGCACTGCAGGTGCCTCTCCAGAGGGCAGCACCCAATATGTATCCGCAAGTGTTGCCCAAGAATTCCTGGCTGCCAGCATCCTAGCCTGTGCTGGGTATTGCCTACCTTTTTAACTTTTGTCTCTCTGATTGGTATAAAGTGGTTTTCTTACTGACATTAGTTTTTCATGTCAATTATTGCATTTGTCATTTCTAGAAGTTCAATTTGGTTCTTTTTAAAGTCTGCCTGTGTCTGGCAGATGAACTCAGTTGGTTAGAGTGCAGCCTTATAACACCAAGGTCACAGGTTCTTTATTTTTTTTTAAAAAAAGATGACTGGTAAGGGGATCTTAACCCTTGACTTGGTGTTGTCAGCACCACGCTCTCCCAAGAGAGCTAACCGACCATCCCTATATAGGGATCCGAACCCGTGGCCTTGGTGTTATCAGCACCACATTCTCCCAAGTGTGCCACGGCCGGCCGTTGAGCTCACAGGTTCTGATCCCCACACCAGCAAGCCGTCAATAAAAATAAGAGAACAAAATCTGCCACATCACTTGTTCTAGTTTCCTGTTTCCTGAAGATATATTCAACCTAACCTATTTATTTAAAATTATAAACTTAGTTACTTTATAGTCTCTTTAAGATAGTTCCAATATTTAAAGTCTTTATATGGGGCTGCCATTAGGCGATAGGGCACCTTTACACAAATTAGAAAAAGTGCCGTTCATCAAGCACATTTTTTCAAAGTTAAAATATCTCAAAACCAGACCAGCTCTCCCAGGGAGAACTTTCCAGTACTCTGGTGGCACACACATGCACTTATACTCTCACTCACTCACGCAATCCCTGGATTTTGGGGCACATAGTTGTTGGTGGCCATACACTCTGGGCCACCCCTGCCCCCAGGTATCGGATTAGGAGTCTAGCAGCTACAGAAATTGGACTTCTAGGGCAGCGGCCTGAAGCCTCATTTCCTTGTGCCCCTAGTTATGTTTGATTACATGCTGGTCATTACATTTGAGAAATCATTTGTAGGAATAATTTGAGGGCCAGGATGAAGGTCATTTCTTCCACAGAAAATTTATGTTTGTGTCTGCCAGAAGCTGGGGAGCACTATCAGTCTTGGGCTATCCAAAGCCAAAGCCTGGGATTCCCTGGATAACCCAGGCAAATAGAAGTAGGCAGTAACTCTGGTAGGTTGGTCCACTTCTACTTTACCCTCATCCTGAGCTTACTGGGGGAAAGGGGATGTCTTGTTAGACATGATACCTGGGGCGGACCCTGGACTGTGATGTACACCCATTCATCACAAGAGGCCATCAAAAGGAAGTTCAACTCTCCCCTGGTGGGCAGTGGTCCTTAGAGACATAGCAGCCTCTGGGCTGCTCCCTCCCTTGGTTCCTGTTGCCTAGAGTGATGCTGTCCCATCTTGTCAGTTCTTTAAAGAGGATGTTCTCAATATTTCATTCAGCTTATTTAGTTGATTCCAGCAGAAGGGTTGCTTGAGAGAGTTATACTGCCATTACCAGAAAGAGGAAGTCCTGTTGTTTCAATTTGCATTTCTTTGATTAGCAGTGAATCCCAGCATCTCTTCCTACATTGGTAGCAGTTCAAGTTTGCTCTGCTGTGAAATGCCTACTCATCCCGTGCCCTTTTTTCTTATAGTTTTCCACCTTTCTCTTGTTGATTTGAAAGTGTTTCTTAAATAGTCTAGATATTAATTCTGTGTTAATTGCATATATCGTATTTTCCTAGTATATTATCCGTCTTATACCTTTATGGTGTCTGTTACTGAACAGAAATCCTTAATTTTGATGCAGGCAAATTCAACATATTGTGATTCAAAATGGCGACGGGTCTGGAGCGCCCGCGTCAGGAAACAGCGCGATCCTGAGAGCTGTGTGCTGTGATACCAGA
>NW_007729239.1:108636-112338 GCF_000696425.1 Galeopterus variegatus | reverse complement strand
AAAAAAAAATAAACAAATTAATTTACCCACAAACATACACACACACACAAAAAAAACCGGGGGGCGGGTGGGGAAGAAGATATAACTACTATACTTTTTTTTTGAAGTTGTTACAACAAGCAAACGGAAAGGACATTCTTGGGGGGGAGGGGAGAGAGGGAGGAGGGCGGGAGGTGTCGGTGAAGGGCCATAATAATCATATACATTGTATATTGACAAAATAAAAATAAAAATAAAAATAAAATAAAATAAAAAAATTCAACATATTGTTCTCCTCCAGACGGTTTGCAATTTGTCAATTCCTTCCTTAATAACTGCGGTTCAGACAAAGCCAGTTCTTCCAGTGTCATTCGACCTGCACAAAGTAGAGGGACTTTGACCTCCCTCTTTTGTTCACTAGCTTGTATTTTCACAGTCTAAGTCTGCAGTGTTGGTGACCTTACCACACTGTTGCTTCACTCATTAGCTTGCTATAAAAACCACAAGTCCCTCACATGTACTGCTGTTAAATCATATACCCTCTCACCCTGTGCTTATGAAGTTGAGTTTTAGACCAAAAGGCAGAATGCAGATCTCTATTATTTTTCATCTTGGTTCATCCTACCATTCCAGACTGCTAAGTTATTTTTGGACCCCGATTCTGTCTTCCAGTGCTTTGGCTGTCCCAGTTTTTTGCCACCTGAAACTTTGATACATATGTCATGTAGTTCCACTTCTGAGTAACTGGTAAGAGTGCTGAACATGAGAGGACTAAGGCTAGAGCCCTGGGCCATGTCCCTATGATCCTTTTTCAGGTAGATATTGATTAATTAATTATACCATTCCTCCAAGATTTATTGAGGAGCATCTAAACACCTGGCTCTGAGCTAAGTGCTGAGAATACAAGGTGACATATGAAACAAATTTGCCACCCTCAGAGGGTTCACATTCTAGTTGAGGAGACAAAAGTAATTCCATATATGATATCAATTATAAAACTCACACTTGTGAGTGCTTTTGTTTATAAAGCACTCTTTCATGGATTACTCTTTTAAGTCCTATTTTGGATAGGCAGTCTATCAGGAATAAACTCACTTAACCACAAGCCCTCCCACTTTTCCAAGTTATCCTTAGAGCTATTATCAGGAAATTTGTCAAAGGCTTTGCTGAACTTCAGGAGCACCATGTCTACAGTACTAGTAGAACTATTTCAGACAGGAAATGGATCAATGTGGCATGAATTGTTTCTTATGAATGCCTGCAGTTTCCTTTTATAACTGGTTCATAATTGTTCATAATTCGTTGCCAGTTTTATTTGTGGCACTTCCTCAAAGGTCTCCATGGCAAGTTCTCTCACTCTGCTGGGATATAATTCATCAGGACCAAGAGATTCAAGATGCTCTTACAGTCCTCACTGTTTATCCGAGGTGGATATTTACCCTTCATGTCCAGCAATTCAGGGGAGCTTGGTGAGGCCTTTTTCTGGGTCCCAGTCTTCACCCTCCACAGCAGGAGGTTTAGTGCAGAGTATAGTGTTTCCCCATCTGGGGAGTCCTGTCCCATAAACTAACTGTGAAATAAACTTAGTGGGTCATGACCAGGACATCTTTTTAAATAATGTATAATAAGTAGAATAGAAAATATAAAAGAGCTCTGTAGTATTAAATGTGGCCTAAAGCCACCTCCATATACAGTGAACTGCAACCGAATATAGTATGTAAACAAACTGCAAACTTACTTAAGAGTATATTCTTGTAACAAATAGCTGAGTCTCACCCCATCACAGCCACCCAAGTTCCAGCCAATCATGGTGTATTAGTCCGTTTCCGTTGCTTACAACAAAATACACGGAACTGGGTGATTTATAAAGAAAACAAAATTTATTACTTACAGTTTCAGAGGCTGGGATGTCCAAAGTCCTGGGAACACATATCTGGTAGTGGTGATAGTGACCCAGGTGTCTCACATTGCAAGATGGTGGAAGTAGAGAGAGAGAGAGCTTCTCATGCACTCTCCTTTTTAAAGCCTTCAGAACCACACCCCTGACCACCATTATTAATCCATTCACTATGGATGGTCCTACAATCTAATCACCTCTTTAAGGCTCCACTTTTCAATTACCATAATAGTATTTCCCACCCTCAACATTTACAGTGGGGATTAAGCTTCTAATATATGCAATTTGGAGGACACAATTCAATCAATCCACAGTACATGGGCTTCAAATTGATAAGAACATGTCCATGTAAGGCAAATGAAAAGCTGTAACCAATTAAGCTGTTTCCCTATGTCACTTCTTTTTTCTGTCTATACATACTGCCTGCCCAGGTTGCTAGGTGGAGCTCTCTGAACCTCTCCTGGTTGTGAGTGCTCCTCAATTCATGAACTGTTCTTCGCTCAAATAAACTCTGCTAAATTTTTAAATTTTTTTTTTAAATGATGACTGTAAGGCCCCATGGAAGACCCCAAAGGAGGCACTCCCTAAAACATGGTGCTTTTCTCTTCCGGGTCCTAACAATCTCGCCGGCGCCAAGGTGCAGCCTATCAGAAATCATTACCCACCCCCGGCCAATCAGCCACTGCCCAGCGTACTAACCACCCTCTCCCGGAACTCAGCTCTCTATAAATGTCTGCTTCACCCCCGAATAAAGCGGAACTTCTCCGGTGAACTGTCAGCTCGGGTCTTTCGTCCTTTCATTGGTGCTGAAACCCGGGAAGGAGCTCACCCCTTACCCAAGGGGACTCCTTCTTGGACCCCGTCACTCTCTCGGCGGTTCCTGCGGCTGACGCTTCGCCCTCGTCCGTTTTCTCTGGCGCTGGCTTCCCTCACCCACCACCGGCTCACCTAAACTGTAAGTCTCTCTCCGGGGTCGCCATCTGAGGCTGGACTACCATAATCGTCTGGTATCCCTCTGATGCCCGGCCCTAAGACAGAGATAACACCCCACCACGGCCTTCAGGGCACTGGGCAGACCCCTAAGTATTCTAGCCTGATATCAAGCCCAAGCTCCTTATAAAATTTTGCACACAAGATTGGCCTCAATACCAATTAGATAGTCAAAACAGATGGCCACCGGAGGGCACACTAAACCCCGATATTCTTCGAGATTTATTCAACCTCTGCCAGCGCCAGAGAAAATGGAAGGAGATTCCCTTCCTCTTTCCGCCTACTTGCCCTCACCTGTTCCCCCTCTCAGGTTCTAAACCCCCTTTATCCTCCACGCCTCCACCATCTAACCTCCTCCGTACAGACCCTCTCCTCCTGTAGTCCCATCTGCCCCCGAACCCCCACAACACTCCACCGCCATCTTCTGCTCCACCTAACCCTTCCGCTCTCCCTCCTTCCCCCTCCCCCTCTGCCTCTTTCAGCCCCCCCATAACTCGTCTGCCCTAAAGCTTTGCTTCAGTCCCGAGCATCAGGAAGAGGCAGAAAGGGATTGGGCGCAGTTCGATGAGGAAAAAAAAAAAAAGAAAGAAAGCTGCCAATGCAAGGCCCTGAGCAAAGTTTAGCCAAAGGAGAGAAAGCGGCACCAGAAGAAGTGGAGGAGGCTAGTCCACCTTTAAAAACAACCCCGGCAGGGCCGCAAGTTTTCCCTGTCATGGCTCGCTGGGAACCCCCAGCCGTCCGCAGCCGTGAGGGGAAGCGGCCCCTCAGGCCTATCCAGTCAACGTTGTAAAAGAAAGAAAAAAAAAAAAAAAAAAAAGGCTATTGCCAGGCCAGGG
>NW_007729239.1:107798-108195 GCF_000696425.1 Galeopterus variegatus | reverse complement strand
TGAAGCCTTCAAGGCATTTACCGCCCTGAAGCCTTCAAGGCATTTACCGCCCTGATCCGCTCAGGAAACAATACTTCCCCACCCTTCAAGGGACAATGTTTTGGTCTTGGAAGGCAAGGTCATTTTAAAAGCCAATGTCCCAAGGCTAAAGGCAAAAAACCCCCTTCATGCTCCCGCCTGAGTGCCGTCAATATCAAAACCGGCTGGCACTGGCTCTAGAAGGTATCTCGGGGTTGTTGATTGCCACTATGGCAACAATAAATGGGTCTCCGCCTTCAAAGAGCTGTCATGGACTAACCCACAGCTTTTTGTCGCCAAACCCCTGGTAGACGCCTACAATGTCTTCACTGACGGTGGCAAATCAGGGGCCGCTACTCCACAGACCAAGATCTTATCA
>NW_007729239.1:107295-107788 GCF_000696425.1 Galeopterus variegatus | reverse complement strand
TATCGCATTTCACGCTTACCCTTCCTTAATTCCCACACTGAAGTTACTTATCTAGGATTTGAATTATCTCCTTCTCGGAAGGCCATCACCCTTAACAGGGTACAGCTTTTAGAGTCTCTGCCCACTCCAAAAACTAAAGCAGAAATTCTATCCTTCTTAGGCCTAGCAGGATACTTTAGCTTTATTGGCCTGCCCACTATATGCCCTTGCAAAAGGAGACCAAAATGCCAGGCTTTAACCGTGGCCCCGGCTCTACACCTGCCTGACCTCACTAAACACTTCTCCCTTTATGTACAAGCCCTGGGTGTGTTGGGACAAACGTATGGCCCCTCTTTTGCCCCAGTAGCATATTTATCCAAACAACTAGATCCTACTGTCCAAGGCTGGGCTCCCTGCCTTCGTGCCCTGGCCGCTGGACATCTACTACAAAAGCAGGCTTATAAATTAACATTTGGTGCACCCTTAACCATACTTTCGTCCCACCATCTAAAAG
>NW_007729239.1:96552-106335 GCF_000696425.1 Galeopterus variegatus | reverse complement strand
TGCTCAAATAACACAAAATTTATCTCGAGCTCTCTCCCTCCCTTGGCACTTACACTGTCCTTATTGGCCCCAGGACTCAGGAAAAGTTGAATGCGCCAACAGGGCTCTAAAAGACATCCTTACTAAACTATCTCTGGAACTTCACCTTGGCTGGACCCACCTCTTACCACTAGCCTTGTTCAGGCTTAGAGTTCTCCCAAAAAACCCTTCAAACCTCTCCCCATTTGAAGTTATGTATGGCAGGTCCCCTCTGCCTCCAGGAATCATCCCTAAACAAGGAATCATACCCTCCCACTACTCTCCCACCTCCGGGCTGAGCTCTGGAAACATCAGGATTGGCTATTACCTAATCCTACCTCCTCCCAAAACAACCCCATAGTACAGCCTGGGGATTTAGTTTTCTCGAAGATGAATCCCCTCCTTAGCATCTTCCTGCTTTCTTTATTACCCCTACATTCCTCCGCTTCCCACCCCTCCTATGTTTGGACTGCAGGTGGTGGCCAGACACTTACGGTGGATGCCCTTACTTGTAAGATTCATGACCCTTACCTTCAGGTGGGAGGTAAAATATTTAAACAAACGGGTGGAGCGTTCCACCTTATGCTTCCCAACCATGTGGCAAACTTGCCATCACTCGCGAATACGTTCCTCTAGCTAATCCTATCTCCCATGTTCACACCCATATCTCTAAGCAGGAAGACAGTCCCCCCCCTCACTCTGATAATTCCCAAAAGTCTCACATTTATACCTGGCAACAAATTATTTCAGAAACTCTAACCTTTCTCAACCATTCTCTTCCTGCTGCTTCTCCTGAAAATTGTTTTCTCTGTGCATCCCTCATGCAACCACTCTTAGCTGCGGTTCCCCTAAATGCCACCCTTCCTCTTTCTACCAACTCCTCCAATCCTCCCTTTAGCCTTCCCGATGTTCCTTTATGGGAACCCGACGATGAATCCAACAACACCCTGATACCCCGCCACTGCCTTGTTGGCAACTCTTCTTCCTCACCCCCAACCCCATTCCATTGTAGTACCAACCTTACCATATACACAACCTCCTTACCGGGTAGTGCAATGGAACTCTCCACCTTTATTATTATTATTTTTTTTAAAAAGATGACCGGTAAGGGGATCCTAACCCTTGACTTGGTGTTGTCAGCACCACGCTCACCCAGTGAGCAAACCGGCCATCCCTATATAGGATCCGAACCCGTGGCCTTGGTGTTGTCAGCATCGCACTCTCCTGAGTGAGCCATGGGGCCGGCCCGGAACTCTCCACCTTTATCCTGCCAAATACCTCTACCCCCTGCTTTCTCGTCACTGTCGTGCCGCAACTCACCCTCTATACCTGCTCAGAACTATCTTACCTCCTTCACCTGCCCGCAAAGCAGAAACGGGCAGCTTTCTTCCCAATTATGGTGGGAATCTCTCTAACCACATCAGCCATCAGGACCGGACTGTCGGGAGGGGCCCTACGACATACTTTCATCAATACTTAACCTCCACCGCTGAGTCCCTCTCCTCCCTACAGAGACAAGTCACGTCCCTAGCCAAGGTAACTCTCCAAAACCGCTGAGCTTTAGACCTTCTCAGAGAAGGGAGGCACATGCATCTTCCTCAGGGAGGAATGTTGTTATTACATCAACAAATCAGGTGTGGTCATCAAACTCACTGATCTGGCCTCTAGCCTCTGGGCCACGTCCAACTCTAACCCCTTTTCTTCCTTTTTCCACAATCCTCTCCTAACCTGGGTATGGCCCATCGTAGGACCTCTAACTGTTGTTCTAATAACCTGCCTCTTTCTACCCTGCATTATTAAATTTGTTCAAATATGTAAAATCTCTAACCAAGCTTTTAACCAGCTTTTACTTAGAAATTACCAGCTGCTGGCCACGGAAGACCCTTCCTGCTCAATAGAACGACTGACATCTTGCTGAAATGGATCTAAGTCACCAGTGGCACTTGTTCCTGACCACTCTAGCTGCAGATGTAAGGATGATCTTCCCCACAACCATTTACGCCCATTGGACACAGCAGATGGCTGAGCTATGGCTCCAAGGAACTTTCTCCCCTTAAAATCACCCTGTTCATCACTCTCCTTTGGGGTATAATAGAGGGCTTCTTTCTCCTCCCTGTTCCTCCTCCCACGACGCCCCCTTTCAGCAGGAAGTAGTTCGAAGACCTCAACGACCTTACCCCCAATAGAGGAAAAAGGGAGGAATGTAAGGCCCCATAGAAGACCCCAAAGGAGGCACTCCCTAAAACATGGCGCTTTTCTCTTCCGGGTCCTAACAATCTCGCTGGCGCCAAGGTGCAGCCTATCAGAAATCATTACCCGCCCCCGGCCAATCAGCCACTGCCCCGCGTACTAACCACCCTCTCCCGGAATTCAGCTCTCTATAAATGTCTGCTTCACCCCCGAATAAAGCGGAACTTCTCCGGTGAACTGTCAGCTCGGGCCTTTCGTCCTTTCAATGACCAGTAAGGGGATCTTAACCCTTGACTTGGTGTTGTCAGCATCACACTCCGAAGTGAGTGAACAGGCCATCCCTATATGGGATCCGAACCCATGGCCTTGGTGTTATCAGCACCACACTCTCCCGAGTGAGCCACAGGCCGGCCCCAAACTCTGCTAAATTTAACTTATCTAAAGTTTTTCTATTAACAGTAGGTATTAAGGGTATGTGTTATTTTATGAAATTTTCCTTTCAATTATAAATTATATGTATATGTGCTGGGTTATGATCTAGAATGTATTTCTTTTTCTTTTCTTTTCTTTTTTTTTTTTTTCTCCTCTTTCCTAAAATGTTTTTCTTACCATGGGTCTTAGTCAAAAAAGTTTGGAAGCAACTGGCATATAGAGTAAATCTCTACACTCTTGAGTCAGCTAGAACTGGGTTCAGCTATGTCACTTTGGGCAAGTGACTTAACTTCTCTAAGAGAATTCCCTCACTGATAAAACAAGATTGTAATACTCATCTCCTTGGGTTGTTATAAGGAGTAAATGAAATAATAAGTGTAAACTGCTTAGTTCAACACCTGGAATGTAATGTGTTCAGATGTGGTTATCATCTTCTGGCTTTAAAGATACCACACATGGCCTTGTTTCTTTCTCATTCCCAGAGCTATTAATTTCACTTCCTACTTTCTATTTTCAGCAGTTTGGAGAGGGAAGTCTGTGGCTTTCCAGCAATCCAGGATTCTAAGGCTATTATCTCTCACATCTCAGCGGGTTTCAAGGATCATAAACCTGCTTCTCCCGCAGCTTGAAACCAGTATTGCCTGCAGTTTGGGGGCAGATGAACCACTCTGTGCGCCCCAGCCCACCCTCTGCTGTCACATCGGCCTCTGGGCCCTTTGCTTATGGGGGAATGGGAGTTAGGGTTTTGTTTTTTAAATTGGGCTCTCTCTCCTCCCTTCTCCTCCGGGGAAAGGAAACCTTTCTTCTGCCTGGCCTTGCAACGTTGCAAGCTCTTCCTCGGTTTCCCTCGCAGGTCTGAGGCGCTCTCCCGCCCAGCCCATACTCGTCTTTGCGCCCCTGTTCCTCGGCCCATTGGGTAGAGGTGCGCTCAGGCACCCGCCACCCCTTCCCATTTCGGCATGTCCCCCCCGCCCCCCTCAAACCTCCCCTTCTCAGACTGGGGTGCTCCAGTGATCTGCCCTCCAGTGTTTGGGTGGCCACCCAGCTGTTACCCCCTCCCTGGGCAGGGCTGTCCGTGCCTTAGGGCTCAGGCACTGGCCCAAGGAAGGGGCAGAGCGAGCGGACTGAGGACCGCACCTCCCGGAAGTGGGCACTCTCTTAGCTACTTTTATAAGCCATGTGAAAGAACAGCAGGCATCACTCATTCCACCCTCATTCAATCATTCATTCACATCAAGTGCTGTTCATATCAAAACGACTAACAAATGGTCACCGCGCTCAAAAAGCTCAGTCTAGTCCTTAATCCCACCCCTTAAAAGTCTGTATCAAGCAGCAGGTAAGGGCGGGAGGGGGGTGGGGTGAGGACCCTAAGAAGGATCTAACAGTGGAAATTACCAGTCTTAAAAATGTAATTCAAATATGTAACAGAGTTTATACAACGGGGAATAGAATCAGGATCAAAGAAATTTGAAGGATAAAGTTTGCTTTTAGAAAAGTGTGTTCTCAATTCAAGGGTTTCCTTCTTTTTATTTATCGTATTTTTTCAGAGGCTGGCTGGTGTGGGGCTCCAAACCCCCTTCCTTTTAAATTGTCTATAGACACGACCATTCTAGTTTTTATTTTCTGGTTACGTATTTAGTATCCTGTGGCAGGAGGGTGGCAGGGTACGGGTGCATCGTTTTTAGGCCATGCTGAATTGCATCACTGCCAGAAGTCCACTCCTCACAGATATGGTCTCTTCTGAGACCCCTCCACTTCAGGAAATAAGTCTCCAAGTGACTGGGACATTCCCCTCCCTTCACAGGTGGCAAATAAACATCACTTAGAAAAAACTTTTCAATTGGTATACCAGAAGGAAATGAAATGGATACTTCTCAAGTATTCCCAAGTTGTATATATCCATTTTAGCAATCCCATTAGAACTAGACTTTGATCTTTAGAAAAGACTATTTGATTAGACAAATTATTTTTCAGGCTGGCCAGTTAGCTCAGTCGGTTAGAGCATGGTGCTGGTAACACCAAGGTCCAGGGTTTGATCCCTGTACCAGTCAGCTGCAAAAAAGAAAAAAAAAATTATCTTTCTAAAGCCTTTGGCCAAAAATAGGTTAAAAAATTTTTAAATCTGTACTTCACAAATGATGTGGACTTTTTAAAAAATGTGTCAAAGAATTTTCAAAAGAAATACAGACATTATGGAAAGATCAGCTAAGCATTACTTACAAAAGATGCTAACAACTAATGACAAGCAAACAAAGCTCATATATTTTTCAATACTTTATTTTTCATTCTGGTTATAAAATGTTTAAGAAAGGTCAAACTAGAGGTACATGACATAGAAAGTGGGCCTCTCCAGTAACCCATTTCCAAGGACAAACTGCAGAAACAGGAGTGCCTGGCCCATCTTACCTATTCAGAAATGCCTGTGCATAAATGCTCTCCCAGGTGCGTATGGAACATGGGTAAGTAAGAAGGTTTGCTTCCATCAGATGACTGAAGTACATCTGACTGGTGGGAGGATGGAACAAGATGACGAGTTTATGTTAGCATTAGGGGTGGTGCACTGCCAGTCCCTGGAGTATTTCTTCAGCGAGGGGGAAGGAGATGAGCTGGGAGGTGACAAATGGCTGCTATGGTGATGAGGGAGGAGACCCGTGAGGCAAACCTATGGAGCAGAAGTAATCACAAGGAGGGAAGAGTGGCACTCACTCCATCCTCACTGACTGCAGATGTCAACAGAAGGCAAACCCCTTTTCATCCCCATCCCTAGTACATGAGGGTGGACGAGGCAGAGCTCCTGAGCAGCTCCTGCAGGTGGCAAACATCAGCGGTCCTTCTAGGTCAGGAGCAGAGCTGAGGGACATCAGATAGCAACCATTCATAGCGATGCCCTCTCCAAGGGAGTTAGGCCTAAGATGCAAGACAGCTTATTATTTCTCCTTGCCCTTCCCCTCCAGTTCATTCAGTATCAACCATGTGTTAGGCAGAGATGCTGGGCCAGTCCCTGTCATCATCAAGCTACCCTCACAGGGTGATGATGGATACTGAACAAGTGAGACACAATAGGAGACCCAACTTATTTAGGAATATGTATCAAGGAAAGCCTTTTTGAAAAAGTCAGGTGTAGGGCTGACCAGCTAGCTCACTTTGTCAGAGCATGGGCTGGTAACACCCACCAAGGTCAAGAGTTCAGATCCCCATACCAGCCAGCTGCCAAATATAAATAACTAAAAAACGAGAAAGTCAGGTGTAAACTGAATCTTGAAATACATCTCTGAGACATCTTTCTCTAGGTGCTGTCTCTTTCCAATAAGCAATTTCATCCCAGCATCCACATCCTTGGCTACATACGAAAACTTGGCCTATTCTGGACAAGGCTGCCTTCCTAAGACCTTCCTTTTAGTTCTCTTTTGTTCAAGCCTGAGATTACCTCAACCCACCATTCTCCAAAGCACACCACTTATTTGTGTCCCTATGCTTCAAGGGTTTGGATCCCCATACCAGCCTGCCGTCACAAAAGAAAAGAAATCCTATGCAAAAGAGCTGGGGTGGGTTTCTGCCATTGGGGATCTGGGCAGTGGCCTTGATGCCAAGCCCAGTGTGGGTATGCTGCATTCAACAGGAAGACCACCTCTCTTTTATCCTGGAGGCCTGAGAGTTGGGTTGGGATTATCTACCTGAGGACAAGTTTCTTGTGGAAAAAGTGGGGAAGCTATATAGAGAACCACCTCAGCACCGAAGACAACCCAGTTTTTGCAAGTCCTCACTGAAGCCTCCAGACAGCTATGGTATAGGTTTGAGTGTGTGGCAGCCAGTGGGTCATCTCCTACACATGGAGAGTACGGGGAGCAGAGGGAGCTTGGACCACTGCAGGTTGGTCTTCTTTTACCTCCTGTCCACTGACCTTGGCAATGCTATCCTCACCCTATTTCCAGCCAGGCTCATGTGGCCTTTAAGCACCTAGAGACCCTAAAGCAACGCGCCCACTGAGTGGCAATTCCAGAAAGACCATTATAAAAGCTGTGTAGCGGGAGTGTTGTGGTATAAGGCCTCTACCTCCTCCACCACCTGCCTTCTGAGTATGGGGATTGGGGGGATAGAATAGGATCCTTGCTTTCACCAGGCAAGTGTGACTCAGTCTTACCCTCAAGTTATAGACATGCTTGCTGTCTGCATCCCTCTGACCCCGTTCTCTCCAGAACCCACTCCATGTGCCTCTTCCACTGACACCACCTGTTGGGTTGAATGTTGCACCCCTCTCCCCCCAAGATATGTCTACCTCCTAACCCCTGGAACCTATGAACATGAACTGATATGGGGCCGGTTGGGGCCGGCCCGGTGGCGCACTGCTACAGTGCGCCGCTTGGGAAGTGTGGCGGCGCTCCCACCGAGGGTTCGGATCCGTAATAACTTCGTATAGCATACATTATACGAAGTTATACGATAATATTTGAAAAGATACTTCACCAAAGATGGTATGTCGAGGACAAATAAGAACAGTTGCCCAACATCAGCAGTCATTAGGAAAGGCGAATTAAGGCCACAGTAAGAAACCACTTACACACCTACTAGACTGGATAAAATTAAAAATACTAACCTTTCCAAGTGTTGGCAATAATGTGGAGTATTGGAACTCTCATACCATGCTGGTGAGAATGCAAAATGATAGAATCACTTCAGAAAACAGTTCAGCAATTTCTTAAAATGTTAAATATTGACCTACCATTTGATACAGCAATTCTACTCTTTGGTATTTCCTTGAGATAAATTAAGTAAATGTTCATACAAAGACTTGCAGTAATAGAAAAAAAAAAAGTCACTCAAATGTCCATCAGTAGGTGAATGGATAAACAAATTGTGGTGTATGTATAAAATGGAATACTACTCAGTAATAAATGGAATGAACAATTGATATACACAATAACATCAATGAATCAAAAATAATTATGCTAAGTGAATGAAATGAGACAAAAAGAATTCCTACTGGAGGATTCCATTTTCATAAAATTCTAGAGAATATAAAATAATATATAGTAACAGAAAATAAATTAGTGTTTGCATGGGTATAGAGATATGGAATGGCAAGAAGAAAGGGATTAGAGAGGAATCTGAGCAATCATCTGGGAGTGACAGATATGTTCATTACCTCAACTGTGCTGATGGTTTCACAAGTGCATATGTGGGTCAAAATTTAACAAAATGTCCACTGAATATGTGCAATTTATCATATGTCAATTATTCCTTAAACCTGCTTAAATGTCTCAAAAATTGGACATTAATATATAAAACTATCATTTTATTTAAAAATTATCCCCATTATATGGCATTCATGCCATGGTCTTTTTTCGTGACCGGCAACGGATCGCAACCCTCAGTGTCGCGCCCGTACCAGACCGGGACCGGCAACGGGATCGCAACCCTCGGTGTTGCTCCCGCACCTCACTCAGCCAGTGAGCGGCCGGTCTGTATGTGGGATCCGAACCCTCGGTGGGAGCGCCGCCGTGCTTCCCAAGCAGCGCACTGTAGCAGTGCGCCACTGGGCCGGCCCCTTTCCACAATGATTTTTTCTTTTTTTTTTTGGTGGCTGGCCTGT
Organism: Galeopterus variegatus; assembly: GCF_000696425.1. Lineage (NCBI taxonomy): Eukaryota > Metazoa > Chordata > Mammalia > Dermoptera > Cynocephalidae > Galeopterus > Galeopterus variegatus. The sequence continues at coordinate 98,105 of NW_007729239.1, read as the reverse complement.
ACAGGGATCTGAACCTTTGACCTTAGTGTTATAAGGTGGCACTCCAACCAACTGAGCTTAACCAGCCAGCCCTGATTTTTTTTTTTTTTTTAAATCACACAGAACCTGCATTACTTTCACGATCAGGAAAACAAATTTTCTTTCATTTTTTACTGTGGTAAAATATACATTAAAATAAAATATATCAGAAGGCCCCAGGGTCCTGAGACAGTGGCAGGCCATGGGCCTCAGCCCCGTCCACCGCAGACCACAACCAGGCCCAACAGAGGTGGAGCCAGAAGCCCCCAGGGTCCTGAGGTGGGGGATTGAGGGCTTTAACCTCACCTCCTCCCCCCACCCCCCACACAACACCTTAGAATGTACTTATTAGCCACGTGTGTTTCTATGGGGTGGGTAACATCTGCTCATGTCCTTTACCAAAAAAAAAAGATTAAAAAAAGGAAATCCACGTAACTGGAAGATGAAGAATAAAGATCAGGATAACATGAAAAAAATTATCATTTTAACCATTTTTAAGTGTACAGTTTTGTGGCTTTAAGTACATTCGCACTGTTGTGCAACCACCACCAACATCCAGACCTTCCTCTTCCTGCCTGAAATGTGGATATGATGGCTGGAGCTACATTGGCCATCTTCCGACCATGGTGTGACTTTGAAGAGGTGACATGCTGAAGATGGCAGTGGAAAAAAACAGAAACAGCCTGGAGCACTGATAGCATCGTGGAACCACTACACTGCCTGGAGCTGCCTGACTCCAGACTTCTTTAACACAAGAGAACTTCTACCGTGTACATTTACTACTGAGAAGAAACCACTCCATATGTACAGACTTGAATAGAAATCAGAAAGCCCTGAGCAAGAGCAGACCACCTTGCAGGCTGAGCTGTGTATCTACTCACTCTTCAGGTTGTAGCCAGTGCTAAATCTGATCTTTTCCCACACTCCAATTTCAGACAAGTATCCTAGTAAAGGAAAATTCGGATACTATTTTATTACTGCTTGATGTGTTTTCTAACATGAGAATTGATAAGTCAAATGTATTCAACTTTTACATTATTAAATATTTCCTGTTTTACATAACATATTATTTTCTTTTTTTTTTTTTTTGGTCTTTTGTCTTTTTCCGTGTCCGGCAACGGATTGCAACCCTCAGTGTTGCCCCCGTACCGGACCGGGGACCGGCAACGGGATCGCAACCCTCGGTACTGCTCCCGCGCCTCGCTCAGCCAGTGAGCGGGAACTGGTCTGTACGTGGGATCCGAACCCTCGGGCGGGAGCGCCGCCGCGCTTCCCAAGCGGTGCACTATCCAGTGCACCACCGGGCTGGCCCATAACATATTATTTTCTTTTTTTTTTTTTTGGTCTTTTGTCTTTTTCCGTGTCCGGCAACGGATTGCAACCCTCAGTGTTGCCCCCGTACCGGACCGGGGACCGGCAACGGGATCGCAACCCTCGGTACTGCTCCCGCGCCTCGCTCAGCCAGTGAGCGGGAACTGGTCTGTACGTGGGATCCGAACCCTCGGGCGGGAGTGCCGCCGCGCTTCCCAAGCCGC
>NW_007729239.1:86801-96088 GCF_000696425.1 Galeopterus variegatus | reverse complement strand
GGCGGGAGCGCCACCGCGCTTCCCAAGCGGTGCACTATCCAGTGCGCCACCGGGCTGGCCCATAACATATTATTTTCTAATTTTAAGTCAACCTGGACATATTTCCCATCTAAACAGAATGTCAGCTATATAAGATGTCCTAATGAGTCACACATACTTATATTAAGTTCTCCGGAGACATTATGCTTTTAAAATTTATTTCTTACAATACCTTATGTCCCATCTTACAAACCGTACATATGCCAAAACATACATATTTTTTAATCACTGTGCTTTTTCTGAATTAAGATATCTAAACCCTGGAAATAATGTGGAATAGGTAAGATTCCAGACATACTGAATAAACAATGTTCTGCTATATTTCCAGAAATGGTTTCAAGGATTTTTCATATTAGAAAGTTAGCAAACTAATAGTAGAAAGAAACTTCCTTTACTTGGTAAAGATTACCTATCAAAAACCTTCAGAAAATATTATACTTAATGGAAAAACTTTAGACACTGATAGAGTTGGATGTGTTGTCCCCGCCAAAACTCATGTGGAAATTTGATCCCCAATGTGGCAGTGCTGGAAGCTGTTTGAGTCATGAAAGTGGACCCCTCATGAATGGATTAATGCTCTCCTGGGGGAGGAGGGGTAGTAAGTGAGTTCTCACTCTATTAGTTCCTGTGAGAGCTGGTTGTTTAAAAGGCTCTGGCACCTCCTCTCTCTTGCTTCCTCTCACCATGTGATCTGCTTGTACCCACTGCCTACCACTTTCCGCCATGAGTAGAAGCAGCCTGAGGCCAGCACCAGATGCAGCTGTCTCAGAATCATAAGCCAAATAAAGCTCTGTTCTTTATAAACTACCCAGCCTCAGGTATTCTGTAATAGCAACACAAAACAGACTAATACAGACATATTCTCTTTAGCATTAGGAACAACCTGCTACTATTTAACATAGTATTACCACTGCTACTATTTAACATAGATAGTGCTAGAGATCCTAGTCAGTGCTGTAAGGAAAGAAAAAAAGGCATAAAGTTTTAAAGGGAAGAGGTAAAGTTCATTATTTGAGATGATCTAATTATTGATAGAGAAAACCAATCGGAATCAATAAAAATACTATTAGAGAAAAACTCTATTTGAATAAAGAGGGAAGCATATCATGCTTTCAGATGGGACCACTTACTAAGATGTCAATTTTCCTCAAAATAACCTACAAATTCTATGCAATTTCAGTTAGAGTTTTAATTGGATTCTTAGAGAAACTTTATAAGCTAATTCTAAAATGTATATAAAAGAATAGCAAAGTTAACCTTAGAAAAGAATAAAGGACAGGATTTGCCCTTTTAGATACTGAAACATACTAAAAGGTCATAGTAATACAAATAGTGGGGAATTATCATACATCAAAGAACAAAATTTCAACTAATTAAGTTTCAAAGATCTAATTGGCTTTTATTAGTGATTTATGAACCAGGCAGCATCCAGTCTACAAAACAGAAAGGAGCTCAGATGAACTAAAGAGAGTGGGTGAGTTTTACAGGCAGAAAAAAGAAAGCAGGAACAAAGAACAAATAATACACTGGTCATTTCAAAATTACTTGCCTTTGGCTGGCCTGTGGCTCACTCGGGAGAGTGCGGTGTTGTTAACACCAAGGCCACGGGTTCGGATCCCATATAGGGATGGCCGGTTTGCTCACTGGGTGAGCGTGGTGCTGACAACACCAAGTCAAGGGTTAAGATCCCCTTACTGGTCATCTTTAAAAAAAAAAAAAAAATACTTGCCTTATAGGGACATAAGTGAAATCTTATTAGTTTAATGGGATTTGGCTATCACCTCTCTCCCGATTTCTTAGAAGGTCAGATTGTACAAGTAAACAACTTAGGTTTCAGTTTGGTGATGCTGGAACTTTAGCATGAGTGACTATTCGGGGCTTGCTGTCTTTTCTTTAATAAACAACAACAACAAAGAGACCAATAGGACAGAAGAGATAATCTAGAGACATATGTGGGAGCTTAATACAGGTTAACGGTGGCAGCACAGATCACTGTGGGAGGGATGGATTGTTCAGGGGATGGTGTTGGAAAACTGGCTCACTATATGGAGAAATATAAAACTGGATCCCACCGTACACACATCATGCATAAGTGGAAACTAAATGTACTAAAAACCTAAATGTAGGAGAAAAAGAAATGAAATTTAATACAAAGTACTAAATAAAAATACACAAGCTCCATTAACATAATCACACATGCATACATGGGCAAAATTAAATCCCATTTAAAAAATTTTTTTTATCGAAACATAATTGATTATACACAGTTGTGAGGTACAGAGTTGAATATCTATACCTGTGTACAATGTGTGATGATGATCAAATTAGGATAATTAGCAATGTTCACCATGTTTTTATATGTTTAGAACTAGTCTTGCCAGCAATACTTATCAAGTCGGTAAATACTGGTACTCACTACTTAACTACTCCTCAAAAATGATATATATTTGATCACAAACTATATATAATAATTTCATTTTATGTTAATATATGCAGGTATATATATGTGTATAAAAATGTCTGGAGGACAAAAGTATACACATCAAAATGATCACAGTATTTTTTGGAGGGGTGGTGAGATTACTAGTAAATTTAATTTTCTTCTTTAAACTTTCCTTTATTAACTGAATTTTTTACATTTTAAATGAATTTTATAGTTAAAAAAAAAAGTTTTTAAAGAAAAATGCATGCACCCCAAACAAAAGTACATCTTTCTTAACAAGACAAACAAAAAAATACATGTGGAATGGAATGCAGAATTGTCTACTCTTGGGGGGGTGGGAGTGTGGGCTAAGGAGAAAGCAGGGAATTGTCGACCAGTACCCCAAGGGGAGACGGTGGGAAATGAAGAAAGACACGATTTATTTTATGGGGTCAGGAGTACCCTGCAGGCTGCTGACCTATAAGGCATCTCAGTTTATTTTAGGTTCCTTTTTATAAGCCAGTGAAAATAACAAATTGCACTGATTAAATCAACTATATCTTATACCAAGCTATTTATAGAACATTTTCAGCTGCCACGGCGCTTGAAGATTCATAGCTAACTACTTACCAACAAAATAAGAACATAAGTTTCTCATTTACAAAGCTTCCAGGGTCCTGGGTTCAATCAAAGGTCAGAACCTCGGGCCGGCCCGTGGCTCACTTGGTAGAGTGCGGTGCTGATAACACCAAGGCCATGGGTTCGGATCCCATATAGGGATGGCCGGTTCGCTCACTGGGTGAGTGTGGTGCTGACAACACCAAGTCAAGGGTTAAGATCCCCTTACCGGTCATCTTTAAAAAAAAAAAAAAAAGGTCAGAACCTCAAAGGGAAGAAGGGGAAAGTAGGCAAAACAAAAGGGATGCCAGCCTTGCTGGCTTCCCTAGAATAGCAAGGGCTTTGTCAGCTTGCTTATTCAGTACCCCACAGGGAATAAAGTGGAAGGGACCTTGCTTGACCAATGATGACAATGAGCCTCCAACTAAGGAGTATGATTTGCACACCCTCTAGCCCTGTGGTCCAAAACCTTCCCATGCCACGTCACATTACATTTTTGACTAAACACTTATTCACTATCTTGAGCACTCCCTTCATTATTTAGACTTCACTAAATAACTTTTTCAAAATAAAATGTTCCTGGAGAGTTAAAGACTTCTTAAATTTGAGGCCCACATAGAGTTATCAGCTTTGAAGTGAACTTCAAAAACACTTAAACAAGCACAGCCAAACTAAAAAGTATATAGCTTTCTACAGTCCTGCCTCTATGGGGAAAATGTTCAAATATACACACACACACTCCCTCTCTCTCTCATACTTAAGAAACTCAGCAGCATCTTGTTATATACACTTCTCTCCTTTTCCTTCTTGCTCTACTCTCTACACTCTTCACGTGAGAAAATTTTAAAATTAAAAAAAAAAAAAACCACACTATTTAAGCTGTCTTTTACAAAAGTTAAAAATGTCTATACAATAATCCAAAGTGGCAGAACTCACACTAAAACTGTAACAAGAGAGTAGCTAAGCAGATACTATTACATTGATGCCACACGGTAGAATTCAATATAGTACTCACCCCACCAGACATATTACTCATGAGGGGAAATATTTTGGGGTTTTTTGTTCACTGATGATCTGAAATGTTTAGAACGGTACCTGGCACATATTAAGTATGTGAGGGGGAAAAAAAGTTGAATGAATGACTGTATACACCCATAAATAGTCTTTGCTTGTTTTTATAAAAATATCACACAGACACATATTAAATCTATCTGCAAAAGCCTCCAAGAAGAAAAGGTACCAAACAGGTTCCCACTAACCTATGCATTCATCCAACAGTGTATATAAAGCTACTACAGTTTCTCAATTGAATACTGAGATGGTACAAAGATATGGACTCTCTCCATACTAGGAAATGAGATATAAGTTATGGGAGAAAAGATTACAAGGTAGTATGTATACACGAAAGACAAACATGTAAGATGTCCAGGTGTCAGTCCATGAGGATGATGGTGAAGGGCACTTAGGACCCTGACAGTGGCAGGAAAGATAAGATTAATCACCTGCAGAACCCATCCATCTCAGTTTATCTCTAAAGATGTGGATGAGGAAACCCTGACATAATCCAGGCACTGTCTTTGATGTCACTTGGAAAGCTGTAGACAACCTTATTGGAACATGTCCAAATACGCATTAACAGGCGATCACATAGCTTGCTGTCTCCAGTTATTAAGGTCAATTAATGCCCCTTTTTTGAATTTTATGATAGTTTGATTTCCTACATACTTTCTCATAGTGAAAATGTGCGACCAATTTACAGAATGGTCTTATTTACTCGCCAGATAAGACGTTGGTTAATTCTAACAGCTTGGAAGTTACATAAATGTCAAATAACAGGGAATCAGTTAAAAACAAAATTCATTACAGTGCATATGTATAATAATATAAGACTATGCTGCCATTAAAAAATGATGTAAAAGGGCTGGCTGGTTAGCTCAGTTGGTTAGAGCACAGCCTTGTAATACTAAGGTCAAGGGTTCCGATCCCCATACTGGCCAGCTGCCAAAAAACAAAAACAAAACAAAACAAAAATGATGGAAAAGAGTTGACAATGCCATGGAAAAATGTTCACAATATTAGACATTTTAAAAATCAGGTTATAGGGGCCAGCCTGTGGCTCACTTGGGAGAGTGTGGTGCTGACAACACCAAGGCCAAGGGTTCGGATCCCTGTGTAGGGATGGCCGGTTAGCTCACTTGGGAGAGCGTAGTGCTGACAACACCAAGTTAAGGGTTAAGATCCCCTTACCAGTCATCTTTTAAAAATAAATGAATGAATGAATAAATAAGTAAATAAATAAATAAATAAAAATCAGGTTATAAAACAGATGTTCCCCAAACAAATGATCTCAGCTGTGTTTAAAAATGTATATACTCAGGGAAAAAAACTGGCAGAACCCTTACTAAACACGGGGTTACATCTCAGGTGGAAGTAGAGATGACTTGTTTTATTTTTGTAATTTTGTAAATGTATGTCTTTATTTTTCATTTGGAAAATGAAAATTTTCCAAATTTTCTATAATGAACAATAATTACTTCTATAATCAGAAAATAAAAAGCAATAGTTTTTAAAAACTATTATTCAGGGCTGGCTGGTTAGCTTGGTTGGTTAGAGCATGGTGTTATAACACCAAGGTCAAGGGCTTGGATCCCCAGACTGGCCAGCCTCCAAAAAAAAAATTATTATTCAGATGACCTTAGGCAAGTTAACCAACCTCTCTTTGCCAATTTCTTTATAGAAAGGGGCAGGATAACAACCTACCCCTTTAAAGTTGCCGATAGGAAAATGCTTAAGACTAGTGGCTGGCAGGTGGGAGTTGCTTAGTAAAGGTTAGCTATGATCACAGAAATTTTTGTGAATATGGTGGTCTGGGCCTGAGGTCCAAGCCTGTCTTACCTGTGGTGACCTCCCCTTGTAAAGGCAGCCTGAGGGGCTGACAGGCTTCCCTTCAAGGCTTCTCCATTCCATTCCAGTGTGAACAATAGGTAACAAAAACAACAAGGGAAATTTAGAGCTGAATTCACAAACTCAGATGTTTTTAGGCACCAGGCAGGAATGGTAAATGTGAGTGAAGCAGTTGGAAATCAGACAAGGGAGACTATGGTACCCTGGAGAGGGTGGCCCCTTTGAAACTATCCCAATTCAACTTCTTTTAGGACCCTAGGCTGGCCTAACAACCTACATCTACCCTGAAGCTGCCCTGATTTTCACATTAAAATAATCATGACAGGGCCGGCCCGGTGGCGCACTGGATAGTGCGCCGCTTGGGAAGCGCTGCGGCGCTCCCGTCCGAGGGTTCGGATCCCACATACAGACCGGCTCCCGCTCACTGGCTGAGCGAGGTGCGGGAGCAACGCAGAGGCTTGCGATCCCGTTGCCGGTCCCCGGTCCGGTACGGGGGCAACACTGAGGGTTGCGATCCGTTGCCGGACATGGAAAAAAGACAAAAAAAATAATAATAATAATAATCATGAAAACCCCCCAATGTAAAGTGATACGAAGTTTACTGGCAGCTGCACAGGACAGCCCACTCGATGCTCCATTTTCTTCAGGGTGTTTACAACTGGGTTTCAAATATTTTTCAGCATTCCTTTAGGTAGGATGTATTTAAAGCATATGGCAATGAACAGTTTTCAACCTCACATAATATCAGTGGCCATAGGAATAACGGAAGTCAATTATATGACCAACCTGCGGTAATAAAGATTCCTGAATTGCACAGTTGAAGGGGCCTGTAAGTACATTAGTTTGACTGGTTAATTCAGAGACAGAATGGGAGGGAATTCAGGGAACAGGAAATGATGCTAGGGCAAATGAGATCTGTCCTAGAATTCCAGTGACTACATGATCTAGTGTCCCAATGGGGACACTTCTGAGAATGGAAGGGAATGGTATTAATAATTATACTAGGACATCAGGTCTTAACTGGAATTGTCTCAAACAAATTGGGATGTGTGGCCACCCTACTAAAATGAAAGCATTCCCAAAAGACTTGGGTAAATTTCAGCCCTTCACCCGAAAACTATCTATTTAGATGTCAGAAACAAACCTTTGAACCACTTTGTCCTAGTAAATAATCCAGAAGACCTATTTCAATGACTTACTACACACAAAAACTTGGATTTTCCTCTCTGGAATCCTGGACAGAAAGCAGGAAAGCCTCTACAGCAAGGGCCAGGGCACTGGTTCTCAGCATTTAGAGATAGTGAAAGTGTTCCCGAAGGAAACAGAGTAGAGATTAGTTGACCTTTGACTCATGACCCACTGGTTCCTCCCTAGATTCATGATACCACACCAGCCCTGAGTTGGGGGGCTAGGGTGGTCATCTGAGCAGCAGATCCACTTGGAATCAGCAGTGTCGGGGCTGCCCCTCTGCTCCCTCTTCCTCACTGGACCCCAGGGTTTACTGGTTGGTCACTGGCCCAGAAGCCACCTCTGTAGCAGTGAAAGAAGCTATGACTACCAGCCCAAGAGCCATATGAGCAGCTGGGACCAGCTGAGACTCAACTTATATGTGATGTGTTTTCTATCTAATATGTATCCTCTAGATACTACAGATGGAAAACATGATCAATGACATTCCTGTGTTCTGTCTGATAATTATCCTATCCAGACCTTTCCTTTCTGTGTTGAGACTTCAGCTTCTCAGATTTGCCTGTCTTTTCCCTCCTTTTGTACTAATTAATGGAATTCCAAATGTGGCTTTGAAACTACAAGCCCTCCTAACTGCTGGTAAAAAATCTCAGCAAGAACAAACCTACCTAAGGATACTAGAGATAGCAGGGAGAGAGGGAGGGAGAGTTGGGGAGTGACTGCTTGGGTAAGGGGCACAAAGAATAATTACAATTTGTAATAATGAATATTTTAATTTTATAAATAAATAAATTTTTAAAAGGAAAATTCTAGTAAGATTAGGAGGGGGAAAAATTTCCTCTTCCTACAGCTTCAAGAAAGCAAATACTACTTAATGTCACAGAACAACTCTTGCTGAGATTATTTTTAAGGAGTCTTTCAAGACTCCTAGGATTCGGAGACTGTTACTATGTCCTGGGAAAGCAACCTTTAACTTCTAAAAAGTCTATAATTCTAATAGGTTACTTAATGATTTTTTTTTTTTTTTGAGAGGGGTTACTTAATGATTTGTAGTCCTGGAAACACTACTTAAATAGATATGCTATGTTTTCTGGAAGGTGTGATTTTTCATTCAGATGAGGAGAGGGTCATCATTAGTGACCTCTTCTCCTCAGAAGAGTATGGAGATGAAAACAATGACTATTGGATTTAGTTTTTAAACAGAATTTGACAGTCTAATATTTAAATTAACCTTATAAGCAATAAAGCACCACCTGTTTAAATGTCTGGTGACTGAGGTTATTATTTTGCCTTTAGCAAACTCATGGAAAGGAGAACTGCCCAAATGGTCTGTATGGTAGGGTACCCATCAATCCTGCATTCACCAGACCCCAGCCTGAACATAGAAAGCATAGAGGAGGCCTGGGCTCTTGGTCCCCCAAACACACAGGAGCCAGGGAAGGTCTTCACCTTCAAGAGGGCAAAACAGCCTTTTCTATTTGGAAAGGCTAACCAGATCCTCTTCTCAGTCCCCTGGATAAGAGTCTGTACAATTTCACTAAGAGGACAGAGGTAGAAAGGAGGGTTGGAAGTCCCATTGCCATCACCCAGACACCCTTTCTCAGTCTCAATGCCAGAATAGGGGCCACTGGATTCAGAGGTGCTTACTTGAACATGAGAATTTCTGGGCCAGCCCGTGGCTTACTTGGGAGAGTGTGGTGCTGATAACACCAAGGCCATGGGTTCGTATCCCTATATAGGGATGGAAGGTTAGCTCACTTGGGAGAGCGTGGTGCTGACAACACCAAGTCAAGGGTTAAGATCCCCTTACCAGCCATCTTTAAAAAAAAACAGAAAATAAAAAACATGAGAATTCCTGAGAATCTGGGGGTTCCAGATCCAAAGTCCCATTCTCTACTCCAATTCCATTTCTAAAAAAAAAGGAAAGTGAAGACAATATTAAACAGAGCACAGAAGAACTATGAAAGCTATACTCCACTCAGAAATCCTAAGTCCAATTTGTATGGAATAACAAAAGACCACGCATAGCCAAAGCAACGCTGAGCAAAAAAAAAAAAAGCTGAAGGCATAACTCTACCTGACTTTAAACTATACTACAAAGCTATAATAACCAAAA
>NW_007729239.1:71151-85633 GCF_000696425.1 Galeopterus variegatus | reverse complement strand
AAATGGTGCACCCTCTATGGAAAATGGTATGGAGGTACCTCAAACGATTGCAGATAGATCTGCCATATGACCCAGCTATCCCACTGCTGGGAATATACCCAGAGGAATGGAAAGTGTTAAGCCGAAGGTATACCTGTTCTCCAATGTTCATCGCAGCACTCTTTACAATAGCCAAGAGTTTAATCCTAAGTCCAGAAGCTCCAGTGGTGCAATCAGTTAGCGTGCGGTACTTATATGAAATCCTAAGTCCATTGAGAATTGATGAAGGTGGAAAGAAACCCATCTTAAGTGTTACTTCACAGTAATCCCAAATTAGAGCAAAACCCGAGAGAAAAAGAATAGAGAATCATTGGTGACAGTAAAATCAACCAGGAGGAGTGTAGTGGGTTGAATTAAGTCTTCCCAAACTCACTGAAGCTTGAATTTTATCCCCCAAGTTTTATGTTTTAGAAACTTGGCCCCCACTATGACTGTTAAGAGGGTGGGAAATCCTATTATGCTAATTGAAAGGTGGAGCCTTGAAAAGGTGATTAAATTGTAAGGCCATGCCATAGTAAATGGATTAAAAATGGTGGTCAGGGGCTTGGTTCTGTGGGTTTTAAAAGAAGAGAGAGAGGAGAGTCTGAATCTCTCTCTCTGCTCCGCCATTTCACAATGTGATACCCTGGGGCCGGCCCATGGCTCACTTGGGAGAGTGTGGTGCTGATAACACCAAGGCCAAGGGTTCGGATCCCTATATAGGGATGGTCTGTTGTTCACTTGGGAAAGCGTGGTGCTGATATCACCAAATCAAGGGTTAAGATCCCCTTACTGGTCATCTTTAACAAAAAACAAACAAAAATATGTGATACCCTGTGTCACTGTGGCCACCACCAAGACCCTCACCAGATGTGTTGTTCCCTGGACTTTGGACTTCCTAGCCTCTAAAACTGTAAGCAATAAATTTTGTTTTTTAATACAATATCCAGTTCCATGTATTTTGTTATGAGCAACAGAAACGGACTAATACAAGGAGAAAACTAATTGAAATGAGCTTAACTTTCTTCACAAAATAGAAAAAAAATCCTAAAATTCACATAGAACCACAGAAGACCCCAAATGCCAAAGCAATCCTGAGCAAAGGGCTGGCTGGTTAACTCAGCTGGTTAGAGCACAGGTGTTATAACACAAAGGTCAAGGGTACAGATACCCTTACTGGCCAGCCACCAAAAAAACAGCAAAAAATCCTGATCAAAAAGAACAAAGCTGGGCCGGCCCGTGGCTCACTCGGTAGAGTGCGGTGCTAATAACACCAAGGCCCCGGGTTCGGATCCCATATAGGGATGGCCGGTTCGCTCACTGGCTGAGCGTGTTGCTGACAACACCAAGTCAAGGGTTAAGATCCCCTTACCGGTCATCTTTAAAAAAAAAAAAAAGAACAAAGCTGGAGGCATCACACTACCTGACCTCAAGTTATACCACAAATCTATAGTAACCAAAATAGCATGGTACTGGTATAAAAACAGACACACAGACCATGGAAGAGAATACAGAACCCCAAAGCAAATCCATGTATTTACAGCTAAAAATCATTTACAGCTGATTTTTGACAAAGGCGTCAAGAACACACACTGAGGAAAGGACAGCCTCTTTAATAAATGGTTCTGAGAAAACTGGATATCCACATACAGAAGATTGAAACTAGACTCCTATCACTTCTCATATAAAAATCAACTCAAAATGGATTAAAGACTTACATGTAAGACTTGAAACTATTAACACTACTAGAAGAAAACATAGGGGAGACACTTTAAGACATTGGTCTGGACAATGATTTTATGCATAAGACCTCAAAAGCACAGACAACAAAAGAAAACACAGACAAACAGGATTATATCAAACTAAAAAGTTTCTGCACAGCAAAGAAAATAATCAACAGAGTGAAGAGGCAACCTGCAGAATGAGAGAAAATAACAGCAAACTATTCACCCAACAAGGGATTAATATCCAGAATATACAAGAAACTCAAACAACTCAACAGCAAAAACAAAAAAAACAAAAAAAACCCCAACCCAATTAAAAATGGGCAAAGGACCCGAACAGACATTTCTCAAAAGAAGACATACAACAAATAGCCAAAAGGTATATGAAAAATGCTTGACATCACTAATTATCAGGGAAATGCAAATTAAAACTACAATGAAACACCAAGGATTCAGATCCTCATACAGCCACCAAAAAAAACAAACAAACCCACACCGTGATATCATCTCACCCCAGTTAGAATGACTATTATCAAAAAACCAGGGCCGGCCTGTGGCTCACTCGGGAGAGTGCGGTGCTGATAACACCAAGGCCACGGGTTTGGATCCCATATACGGATGGCCGGTTTGCTCACTGGCTGAGCGTGGTGCTGACAACACCAAGTCAAGGGTTAAGATCCCCTTACCGGTCATCTTTAAAATAAATAAATAAATAAATAAATAAACCAAAAAAATAACAAATGCTGGTGAGGATACAGAGAAAAAGGAACTCATACATTGTGGGTGGAAATGTAAATGTAAATTAGCACAGCCATTATATAAAACAGTATGGAGGTTCTTCAAAACATTAAAAATAGAACAATCATATGATCCAGCAATCTAACTACTGGGTATTTATTCAAAGGAAAGGAAATCAGTACACCCAAGAGATACCTGCACTCCCATGTTTACTGCAGCACTATTTACAACGGGCAAGATATAGAATCAACCTAAGTGTCCATCAACAGATGAATGGATAAAGAAAATGTAGTATATATACACAATGGAATACTACTCATTTATAAAAAAGAATGAAATCCTGTCATTCATGGCAACATGAATGAGCCCAGAAGAAATGTTAAGTGAAATAAGCCAGGCACAGAAAGATAAATACTGCATGTTCTCAATCATGTGGAAACCAAGAAAGTTAAGCTCATAAAAGTACAGTAAAATTGTGGTTACTAGAGGCTGAGGGGAGAGGGAAGGGGGGATTGAGAGGTTGTTTAATAGATACAAACTTACAGCTAGATAGGAAAAATAAGTTCTAGTGTTTTATAGCCATGTTAGGTGACTATAATTAATAATTTATTGTATATTTTCAAATAGCTATAAAATACCGAATGTTCTCGACAGAAAGAAATGATAAATGTTTGAGGTGATGAATATGCTAATTATTCTGATTTGATCATTACACATCATATACATGTATTGAAATATCACCCTGTATCCCATAAATGTGCAATTATTATATGCCCATTAAAAATAATTAAAACATATTGAGTATATTTGGAAAAAAAAGAGGTTATACCCTCAGCAATAGAGATATAACTCAGAAATCTTTAGAATTATTCACTTCAATTAGTATAAGTTGAAAGCAGAGCACACCGGGGTTCCCAAAGGCCTTCCTGCACTCACCTGTCTGGTTATCTCTTGGCACATGTCTGGTTGCAGCTCTGTCCAGCCCGGCTACAGAAGACCTCTCCTCTCTCCAACTGTCTTATTGCCTCAGGTTTATAAACTAAAAATCCTATTTATGGGTCAGAGTGTTAAGAAATCAGGGCATCAAGCCAACTCTGCTGGTTAGCCTGCTAATCTCATGGCCTCACTAAAACTAGCTATACTCCTTGTTCCCACCCCTTGGCTCCTTCCCAGTGACTCTAGATACTCAATTTGCTTTTTTTTTTTTTTTTGGTCTTTTGTCTTTTTCCGTGTCCGGCAACGGATTGCAACCCTCAGTGTTGCCCCCGTACCGGACCAGGGACCGGCATCGGGATTGCAACCCTCGGTGTTGCTCCCGCGCCTCGCTCAGCCAGTGAGCGCGAACCGGTCTGTATGTGGGATCCGAACCCTCGGGCGGGAGCGCCGCCACGCTTCCCAAGCGGCGCACTATCCAGTGCGCCACCGGGCCGGCCCTCAATTTGCTTCTTTCTTATGGCTAGACTATCCAGTTATCTATGGATCCCCTCTCCCCATGACTAGCTACAGACTCCTCAGCTCTCATTCTTCCCATCCAAGCTAACCTAAAAGGGCTTCTTAGATAAAGGTTTTTCTGCTATCACCACAGAAATACTGACAATACGTAGCTAAAGCCTTGTCCATGTTTCCTATTTTCCTTTATAGGTGTTATCTTGGGAATCTTTTTTTTTTTTTTAACCATATTTTCATATCGAGTGGAGTTAAACCCTTATCTCAAACATTTGAGTTGGAGGACTCCTTTTCTAACTCCAAAGTATGAGGGGCTGGCAAAATCCAGGTGGGAGTCTTCCACCTTAATATCCCCCAAATTTTAATCTAATTTAATCATTCCTATACGGGATTATAGTGACAAGAAGAGCTAAACACCTATTTCATATATTTGGGGAAACTGGAGAAATATGCTCTCTCTGGGATCAGAATACACTCTTAAGTCTGGAAAGCAATATGGTCCTGTTAGGCAATTCCTACTCGTGTATCCAGGATGACCCGAAAAACAGTGGCAGGGACAGGTCAGTCCCAGGCTGGGGTCCTGCTGTGTGCACTGCCTACAGAGAACTTCACATGTGAGAAAAGCAATAATCAAGATTCCCTTAGAACTGATAAGAGGGCCGGCCTGTGGCTCACTCGGGAGAGTGCGGTGCTGATAACACCAAGGCCCCGGGTTCGGATCCCGTATAGGGATGGCCGGTTGGCTCGCTGGCTGAGCATGGCGCCGACAACACCCAGTCAAGGGTTAAGATCCCCTTACCGGTCATCTTTTAAAAAAAAAAAAGAACTGATAAGAGTCAGATAAGAGTTTGGGAGTAGAAATATCTTGCCTCTAGGCCACTAAGACTTCAAGGCTCTCCCTATCAATAAAGGATTTCAGGAACAGCTCTAACCAGCAGTGCTGTGGCCAAAAAAGGGCTTGCCACACCAATAAGGGACATAGGCAAACTCCAAGACTTTGACATAAAAATGAGCAATTTAAAGAAGAAATAAAGAAATACTGACCCAAAAACAAAACAAAAAACAAAAAAATAAATAGAAGAAACTTAATTGCTTACTAAGATAACCAGCTCAGAGGTCTATTATGACACATTCTGGAAGCTCTCCAGTTCCTGAAACTTCCCACAACCCGCGAGACAGGGAATGGAGAGGAAGACCCCACAGTTGGTAAGAAACTGCAGGTAAGCCTTCAGTGAGGGCGCCTGTAGGTAACAGACAACTCCTTACTCGGTGTAAAGCCGGTTCCCTGATTCTCTAGCCCCGCGTTCCTGCAGAGCGCCTGCTGGGGGCCGGAATATTGCCCGGGGTCATCCCCCGACCTACTCCTCGAGGGATAAGCGGGGCTGGGAACTTGAAAAGTGGGGGATGTACGGGCCTGAGAAGAGGCGGTCGGGTTGCACCGGGGACGTCAGGGCCCCGCCGACCACCCCGGGCGTGGGGGGATGCAGAGTCGGAGCGGGGATCGGTACCCGCAGCCCACTCACCTCGCGGCGGCGGCACGGTTCGGTGAGGAGAAAAGGAAAGACAAAGGGGTGAAGAGCAAGACGCCCACCCTCCACGACACCGCTTTCGACCGACACTGCTCGACGGGAGAAACTCTGCAACCTCAGCCGCCCCTGAAGCGAACGGAGCGGCAGGCTGCCGCCAACTGCCGTCCGCGAGTCCCCTCTAGGCGGCGCGGAGGACTCCGCGTCTCTGTGGGCCGCTCCCCACGGCGCTCGGTACCGCTCAGTGGTCCGTGACGCCCAGCAGCCGCTCTTAACCGGAAGCGCGGCGTCCTGCCTGGCGCCCTCAGGTCCCGCGGCGCGCACGCGCAGGTGCGCTGCTGCTGGGCCCGGCTTCCTCAGTGTTAGGATTTAATACGAACACGCTCTTCTGAATGCTTTTGCCTTAGTTAGAGCGCGGTGTTGTAACACCAAGGCCAAGGATTCGGATCCCCCGCACTAGCCAGCCGCAAAGAAAAACAAAACAAACAACAGAATATCTTTTCCTCTGGTATTTCCCGTTGAACATCTAAAGGAAAATAGAAAAGAAAACAAGCAATAGTCACTACTGTTAACATTTTAGTGAATTTATTCAATAATCTAATAAATTATTTATTTATTGGCGACTGGCCGATACGGGATCCGAACCCTTGATCTTGGTTATTTTCTAATTTTTTTGTGTGATTTTTGTCATCGTCAATTTTTCCACTTAATTTAGGTATGTAAAGTCCCCCCTCTCCCTATGTATTGTAGCGTGTATTGTAATAGCACATTAACTAAACAAGAATAGTTTAACTCTTCTACAGCAATTGGTTAGTTTTGGGCCTATGGACCCTGCAAGGTTTGAGCTTGAATTGAGTTGGCTGCTAGAAAGCTTGAAACAAATCTTGCTGGGCCAAAGCTATGTGCGTGATGTTGGAATGTGTAATTTTTTTTGTACTGCTAACCCCACTCCTGGCCCCCTCCCACTTTGCTATCTTTGTTTTCCCTTTGCCTTATCATTAGTGTTTTATTTTGGCGGCTGCCACAAGCGGATCCAAACCCTTGACCTTGGTGTTATGAGGCTGCGCTGTAACCAGCTGAACTAACCAGCCAGCCCAACAGTATTTGTCAATTTTTTAAAAATAGGTTTTTGGGTGATCGGGGGCTGACCTGTACCGGGATCTGAACCCTTGACCTTGCTGTTCCAAGGCTACACTCTAGCCAACTTAGCTAACCAGCCAGCCCTTCTTATTTAAGTGTATTTGATCTTGCTTTTTGGTTCAGGCCTCTCTTTAAGCCATGCTTTAATCCTTTTTCAAACAAGGTTGCTCAACCATTTCCCTACTGTTGGAGTAAACAGTCCCAATTTTTATCCAATTGAAATTTTGAAGTGATTGAAGATTTTTGACCATAATGTGCTTTTTTTTTTTTTAAATTTAGATTTTACTGTAAGTCAAATTCCTAGAAAATACTGGATCAATAGAAAAGACATTCAATGAGTCTGTACTGAAGTTTCTGGTGCTGTGGGATATAGAGATGATAACCAGGGGGAAATATCTAACATTCTTGAGGGTTTGTATTCCATGCCAGGTACTTGTAAAGCCCTTCACATGGGTCCTGTCCTCAAATTGCTGTGACAAAATGTGTTTCTTATAAAAGTTAACTATAAAAGGCAGGAACAGGTGAAAGAGTTCCCAGGTAGAAGGGCTGTAGAAGCTCAGGAACAAACTCAGGTAAAGAAAAGACTATTCGAAGTTGCTTATATTTAAATTAATTTTCAATTTATTAAAGTAGTAAATTTAAAAACAGATTTTCTTAGGTTTTTAAGTTTAACTTGCATATACTGGTGTTCTATTTAAGAATCATGTAAATTTTGTATAAAAATCAAAGCAATATCTTGTTTTTGATTAATGTTCAATTAGCCCATGGGCTTGACATATTAAATTTGCTTGAACATTACTCATACCATTTACAAACTTGGTTGATGAATTCTCTTAAATATTTAAACTACATTTACAAATTTAATATACTTGATTTTTTCCCAAGCACTTCAAATTCCTCATAGGGCAGATTTACAAGTCAAACAAGAAAAAAGTCTTAAGCATGTAAATTATTATCATAAACCTAATAATTCAAACTTTTAAATGCAGCAAATCAAGTTTTCTTAAAGATTCCCATACTGTTTACAAACATAATCAAATTATCTTATACCTTTCAGCTTCAAATCACAATTCTAAAATAAATTACAAAATTCAATTAGAAATCAAAAGATGCGTCTGTTCAATTCTCTAATATGTCAAATTTTCTTAAATATTATAGACACGTTAAGAAACAAACACACAAACATGGATGGACTTAGAGAAAATTATATTAAGTGAAACAAGTCAGGCACACAAAGAGAAATACCACATGTTCTCACTTATTTGTGGGAGCTAAAAATAAATATACAAACAAATAAATGGGGAGGAAGACACAACAATCACAACAATTCCTTGAACTTGTTAAAACAAGTGAACAGATATGATGGAAGGAGGGGAGAGAGGGAAGGGGGAAAGAGGAACAGGTAAAGGGACATAAAATTCAACTACAATGTATATTAAAAACCTAAAAAAAAAAAAAAGAAACATAGCAGTGTTGATAGCACCAAGGTTTGGATCTCCATACAGGCCAGCTGCCAAAAAAAAAACCCCAAACACACACAATATCTCAACCTTCCAAAATCTTTTTCCTAACCTTTACATAAAAGAAATAACATTATGGATTTGTTTTGATTTAATCATTTATGTCTTCCTTCACAAGGTGGTAGAGTAAAATAATTTCTGTTCATATTCTTGCCACAATTCTATGATCTTATTGATTTGCCTGTACAACTAATGAAAAGTCTGATAATTACCCTTCTAAATGTAAACTTAGATTTAAACAAAACTAATATATGTATTAACTATATTATTTATCTATGCAAAGAAGCAAAATTAACACAGTACGGTGAATAATGCAATTAATTATTGCTGTACACTATCATGTTCTCCTTTCTTTAGTATATTTTTATTTTGCTTCTACCTATATATTTTTTGCTTCATCTGTAAAATGGGCATAATAATTCCTGTCTTAGAGATCTGTCAGCCAAAATGAGATACCTGTCACAAGTATAATACACATGTTCCTACCCTCCTTTCCTAATCCACAACTTTTCCTCCTCCCTCAGAACTCAGATTAATGTTGAAAAATTCCAGGGTTGTTGTCTTCAAAATTGGGGGAAGAAGGGTCCATATCTGGGAGGCAGTTTTGTGAAAAGAAAAAAAAAATGTCTTTCTCCAGAGAGGCACCCCTGTCCTGACTCTGATCCCTCCACTGTCCACAGTAGGGTTTATACTTATTTATTTTATTTTGGTAGCTGGCCAGTACAGGGATCTGAACCCTTGACCTTGGTGTTATAACACCACGCTCTAACCAACTGAGCTGTCAGCCCCCACAGTAGAATTTTGAGGTGATTTATTCCTTTTAAAAATAGACATAGGTCGGGCCGGCCCGGTGGCGCACTGGATAGTGCGCAGCTTGGGAAGCGCGGCGGCGCTCCCGCCCGAGGGTTCGGATCCCACATACAGACCGGTTCCCGCTCACTGGCTGAGCGAGGCGCGGGAGCAACACCGAGGGTTGCGATCCCGTTGCCGGTCCCCAGTCCGGTGCAGGGGCAACACTGAGGGTTGTGATCCGTGGCCGGACACGGAAAAAGACAAAAGACAAAAAAAAAAATAGACATAGGTGCTAATAACACCAAGCGTCCAGGGTTCAATCCCTGTACAGGCCAGCTGCCAAGAAAAATAAATAAATAAAAATAGAAACAGCATGTACACTTGTCTCCTTTGTTTAAAGGATATGTTAAGGATTCTAAGAAAAACTTTTTAGGAAGAAAAACTCCTTAAATCATTTGATTGATTATTTAAATCAAATCAGTTTAGAGCAATCTAGTTTCTCAAACAAAAGAAAATTTAGCCAGTCAATCAATAATAGTTTATGCCAGGGCTGTCCAGTTAGTTCAGTTGGTTAGAGCACAGTGTTGGTAACACCAAGGTATGGGGTTCAATCTCTGTACTGGCCAGCTGCCAAACAAAAAAACAAAACAAAAAAACCCACAATGAATAATAGTTTGTGGCAGATTGATTGCACTGATGATCTCAATTCTATACCTCCTTCTGCATCCACATCCTCTGCCCAGTGACTTAAATTCGTCTCACAAAAGAAGCTGAGGCTATTCCCCTACCCCTTAAACCTGGGCTTGGCCATGTTACATTGGCAAATAGGATGTTAGCAAGTTTGAAGCCAGCAGAAAATTAAACAAATGTTTTTGTGTTTTCACTTCCTCTCATGCTTTTCTGCAATTGCCATGAAAACATGCTCAGTCTAGCCTGCAATCACCTCTGGGCTAGCCAGCTGGAGGGATGTGAGAGAGGCACATGGAGAAGAGCCCATTTGTCCCAGGGGAGCAGCTCCCAGCTAGCCCTAGACCAGCTGACTAAAGATGTATGAGCAAGCCCAGTCTAAATCAGCAAAACTACTCAGTTGACCAGTGGCTGTGAGAAATAATATATGATTGTTGTTTGAAACCACAAAGATTTAGAATTATTTGTTATGCAATAGTAGCTAAAAGATACAGAAATTGGTACCAGAAGTGGGTGCTACTATAACAAAAACCTAAAATTGGGCCAGCCCGTGGCTCACTTGGGAGAGCATGATGCTGACAACACCAAGTCAAGGGTTAAGATCCCCTCATCTGTCATCTTTTTAAAAAAAAGCCTAAAAGATGTGGCATTAACTTTGGAACTGGGAGGCAGGGGAGGCTGAAAATGATGAGGAAAGTGTTAGAAAAGGTTGGGAAAATGGTAGCAGTGTTATGTAGTGCCAAAACAATTGGCAAAACTGTCACCTGAGATAACTTAGGAGATAGAAAATGTACCTAATGAACTTGTAGATTTGAGCAAAGAAATCTCCAGGCGGAATGTTGAAAGTGTCATCTGGTTCTTACTATCTGTGTTTGATAAAGTTTTATAAGAGAGGAGCTAAAGGAAGAACTAGTCAATTTGCAAACAGAATTTGGAGGAAGTGTGAAAGGGGCAGAATTTTCTGGGTTGGAAAATAAAACTGTTTTTCATTCCCAGCCTCTTAGGCCAGTAAAAGATGCTGAAAGTAAGAGAAGATCTCAAGGGTGTGACTGAAGACTGTCAAGTCCTCTGAAAAAAATCATGACAATGCCTAGTAGAGCCTCTCGGTTGGACAAAAGGACTTTTAGGAATTTTAAAGACTTGACCTCGGAGTTCTGGTCAAGATGTTGGAATAGACGGTCCCCAGCGTCACTCTCTCCCCCAAATCAGCCAATTTACTACTATAAAAATGTAACATCAGCCAAGCTGGGGCCACTGGAGCTCAGGGGAAGAGGAGGAGAGACCTACGGAGTTCATGAAGGCAGGAGAAGCCATGACAAGAGAAAGAAAAAACTGCTCTGAGTGTTTCGGGCTGCAGCCCTTTAAGGCTGGAACTGCTGATCGCATGGAGAGGAGCAAGCAGAAGCTGCAGCTGTGCCTTCAGATGGAGTTGCTTGGAGTTGGCAGGGGAGAAGAGGGCCTTGGTGGCCCCCAGAACAGCAAGACCATTAATAGGGTTCCCATGGACCCACGCAGGAGCAAGGAGCCAGAACAGCTGAAAAAGGGGAGCCATTCAGAGGCCAGTGAGTCATCGCAAGGGACTGGCACAGGGCCCGTCCCATGGGAAGTGTTTGGAGGATGGGAGGTGGGGGAGATAGACCCACTGGGAGAACACTGGGACACAGCAAGGACAGCCAATTTGCCCCCCAATCAGTGCAGGACCACTCACAGGAGACTGGTCAGTAATATAGAATTGCATGGGGTGCAGTTTGATGAAAAAACTCAGGCCCAGATCAGAGTTTCTACACAACCCAGGGCACCTTGGGAGCCGGAAGTACCTAATAAGGTCAACCCTTAAACCTTGAGCTGCACAAAAAGCCTTCCCTATGGAAATAGCAGCAAAGCAGCAATTTAGCTCAACAGCACAACTCAAGTACTGGTTCCCACAGGAAGTTTGCCCATTTTAGTAGTAAGCAAAGGACAAAAAATTAGTTCTGGCCCAAGCATACCACCAGCGCCTTGGGGCTCACCAGGGGACATGAGGCATGGAGCCAGGGACTGGACCCCCATCCACAACCACACATACCACCAGCGCCTCGGGGCCCACCTGGGAACCCAAAGCTTGCAGATGGGACTGGACTGCCCTCCCACAACTAGGCACACCATGCCAGCACCTTGGGGCCCGCCCAGGGATCAGAGATACGGAGCCGGGGACCAGACACTCCCCACTACCAGGCATACCACCAGCACAAAAGAGCATGCCAAAAACATCACCTCCATGTGGGTGTCCCACCACAGCCACCACAATAACCATGGCTGCTGTGAAAGTGGCTAGACACCACGACCACCACACAGATAGTCTGCCAGCCACTGGAGTGCACTGACACAAGGAGAGTCACCAGCAGAGATAAAGAAAAGAAGAGGATGTCTCTTTCCACAAAGCCCATTTCAAGTGACAGAAGAAGCATCTGCTCTATGATAATATTGGGGGACCCAATCACATCTCTCAGCATTGGACAAATCATCTAGGCAACAAATCAACAGAGTAACCACTATTCTTTCAGAAGGAGAGAAGAAATCTAGGGTACTTAGAGGGGGGAGGAGGGAGGGAGAGGAGGTGGGGAAAGATTGGACAAGGGGCATAAAGAATAATTATGATTTGTAAGAATATATATGCTAGCAATACTGATTTGATCAAAATATCTCAATGTTGAATCCCAGAAATATGTATAATCAATTTTTATTCAATTAAAAAAAAAAAAAAAAGACTTGACCCCTACAGTACCCTGACATGGCCCAGTTAGCAGAGACTAAGTCAACAGAGAAGCATGTCTCAAGAACATTTAGGGTATGGTTGTTGGTGCATGAAGTGGACTCCAATCATATATATATTTTTGAAAACTTCACACACTGCTATACTACACAAAAAGGTACTGAGACTATTCAAATTGTACAAAGACCTCTAGGTTGCCTACTCTCCATCAGGAGGAAGCAAGCTGAGAAAGCTTCTCAGCTGCCATCAAAGGCTGTTTCTTCAGATGAAAGCAAAGGACTTGATGCAGAAGGAAAAATGCCTTAAAGTTGGGGGAGCCAAAAGCCATGGGGAACAATGGACTGGGGAGCCACTCTGGGGGAGCAGAACCAGGTCTAATCAAGGAATATTCCCCAGGGCCGGCCCGTGGCTCACTTGGGAGAGTGCGGTGCTGATAACACCAAGGCCATGGGTTCGGATCCCTATATAGGGATGGCCGGTTTGCTCACTGGCTGAGCGTGGTGTTGACAACACCAAGCCAAGGGTTGAGATCCCCTTACTGGTCATCTTTTTTTTTAAAAAAAGGAATATTCCCCATTCCTGGAGTAGAAGGACCTGGCTGGATTTGCTCAGCTGATTTCAGAATTAGTCTGGATCAGTGACTGCCATATGCCTACCATTATTACTAACTCTTTTTCCAGAGAGCTTCTATTGTGGTTATTCTGCCCCTGATTAACCATTGTATTTTGGGTGTGTGGGGGGAATGAATTAGTAGACAACTTGTCTTTTTAGTTCACAGGTATTCCAATCAAGAGCCACACATAGACCTGATGTCAATCACAACATCCTGGACTTTGAGCCTAATGTCCTAATAAATAATAGTGGCCAGAAGGCAGACTGTGGTAGATTGATTGCACTGATGACTCCAATTCTTCACCCCTCCCTGTGTCCACACCCTTTGCCCAGTGAATTTGTAATCCCTTTCATAATGGAAGCAGAGTCTATTTCTCTACGCTCTTGAAGAATCTGAGCTTGACCGTGTGACTTGCTTTGGCCATTATGATGTTAGCTGACTTGATGCATGTAGAGGTTGTAAAAAATGCCTGTGTGTTTCTGCTTCTTCTCTTGCTTCTCTGTGATCACCATGAGAACATGCCCAAAACATGCTCATGTTAACCTGCTGGGGGGACATGAATGACACATGGAAGAAAGCAGAGTTGTCCCAGCTGGGGTTATCCCAGACAAGCCATCCCAGCTTACCTGCCAGCAGATCACAGATGTATGAGTGAGCACAAGCCTTGCCTAGATCACCAGAATTGCCCAGTTCAACCACTGACTGTGAGGACTAATGTTTGTTGTTTTAAGTCTCTAAGTTTTGGGATAGTTTTGTTACACAGCAATAAGTAGCTAATATATAGTTATTGAATATATATGTACAGTTAAAAAAAAAGATTGGAAAAGGACCACAGAAAATATTGAGAAAAGTGAATTATGGTGATTTTTAGGTTTTTTCCTATTTTTCCCAATAAATATGCTTCCCAGTTATAATAACAGAAAGCAGAGTAACATAGTCTTCAGAAAAATCACAGGCTGTAGAATAAAACAGATTTGAGGTAAAATCGTGGCTCATCACTTACACCCTGGGAGAGTTACTTAGGCCCTCTAAACCTCTGTTTTTTTATCTGCTAAATGGGCATACTTAATAAATTTATGAAAAGTAAATAAGACAAAATATGTAAAGAGTATAGTGCAGTAGTACCAGGCACATAGTAAAAAATCAAGTCCTAGCAATTTTGTTTATAATAAAATATTTTTAAAGATTATAATGAAGGCCTATTATTTGATTAGTAATTGTAGTGGATTAATTTATGTCCCCCTAAAACCCACTGAAGCTTGGAATTGTGTCCTCCACATTTTATGTATTAGAAACTTAGCCCCCACTGTGACTGTTAAGAGGGTGGGAAATCCTATTATGGTAATTGAAAGGTGGAGCCCTGAAGAGGTGATTGGATTGTAGGACCGTGCATTAGTGAATGGATTAAAAATGATGGTTAGGGGTGTGTTTCTGAGGGTTTTTTTTTTTTTTTAAAAAGATGACCGGTGGGCCGGCCCGTGGCTCACTCGGGAGAGTGTGGTGCTGATAACACCAAGGCCCCGGGT
>NW_007729239.1:68055-70430 GCF_000696425.1 Galeopterus variegatus | reverse complement strand
CAACACCAAGTCAAGGGTTAAGATCCCCTTACCAGTCATCTTTTTAAAAAATAAAAAATAATAAATTTTGTTTTTCCTTATAAATCACCCAGCTCCAAGTATTTTGTTATAAGCAACCTAAATGGACTAATACAGCAGTGTTGACAAACAAAACATAACAGATACACTCAGAGTTCCTGCCCTCAAATCATATGCATAACAAGACAAGTACAGACACTAGAGCTAAGTCCTAAGACCCTCTATTCCATTTGGGTTTATAGAGACTTCAAGGAACTCAATAAATGCTTGTTGGACAGATCAAAAAAAGCAAGAATTCTCATTTGGTTATATATTTAGAGGGACCGACCCAAAAACTATTTAAGAGGCAGATCTAAGACTTATACCCAGGTCCCAAAACTTAAAGTGAAATTGTCTTTCCAACTGAGCAAGATCATCAACTGTCCAATGAGCAGATGGATCCTAAGGGCCTCTGGAGGTGAGAAGAAGGAGAGACTAACCCAGAGTCGGGTGGGTGGTCACAGAAGGCTTCCTGGCAGAGAAGGAATTACCATTGGATGTTACAGGATGCAGTAGCACATTGAAACAAAGAAAGGAGATCGGTAGAGGGAGAATCAAAGAAAAGAGATGGATGGGGGAGACAGTCCAGGTGAGAAGCAGATCTGTTAAACGTGGTGTGGGTTGGGGGCTAGGAGAAGAAGAAGGGGCTCTGGACTCAGGGTAGTGCCTGGCTGTAGGGAAGGCAGGAGTAAGAAAAAAGCCTGGAAGCCATTGAGAAGGCCTCAGATGCCTGTCTGAACATGATGAGTTTGTTCAAAGAAATGGCTAGCATGTCCCCTCCTCTGATAAGCCTCCTTGGGTCACCCCCAGACCAGGCTTGGTACACCTCGTCTGGGACCCTTGAGCTTCCCTGACACAGCACTTCTCACCTGGCTGGTCACTGCTCCATGACCATGTAAGCTTCCTGAGGTAGGGCCTTTAACACCCTTTAACCCTCATCAAGGAGGTGGAGGTGAGTGTGAAAAACATAATACACCTCATGGATTTTCAGCAGGGAGGCAGACACTGTTTTGTGAAGCCAATTTGGTGGTAGCGGTGGTGTAATGGGGATGATTTGAACTGGGTGGGACTGGAGGAAGGGCCATTACCAAACTCTGGAACATTGAGAATACACCCCAGGGCCTTGGCAGTGGAAACGGGAAGTCAGAGATGGGGAGGGGAGGAGGGAATAGTCTACAGGGACTTGGGGCAGCCTTGAACCAAGGAAGGCACAGTGGCCTCCAAGGACCCCAAGCAGCAAGGAACTTCATTTGAGACATGGACCTGCACCCTCCTTTCCCAACCTCCTTTGCCCCTCAGCTTTCCCTCCTCCATCCTCTACAAGTTACTTTTCTCATTGGACAAAACCCTTCTGGTTCTCTGTCAGGCACCTGGCTTTGAGACAACTTCCGCAGCATCACACAGCCTAGGAATAGGCTTTATTGGAGAAAGAGAAAAAAAAGGGGCAGCAAGAAGAGAAACAGCATGGGTCCCCTGACCCTGTCAGCCCACGGGGAGGCAAGCCTGGGCAGCAGCAATGGGAGGGCCTTCCTGCCATCACCCTCCGTTGTGCAGATGGCATGAGAAAGCGGCCTTGTCAACGGAGGAACACAGCCTGCTTGGCACCATGCAGTCTGGATTTGGAGTGCCAGCCCCTTGCAGGAGTTGTCTGAGGATGCCAGCACCTGGATACCATGGGCATGTGGACATCCACTGACCCCGCTGGGATGAGGGGAAGGCATGTGTGTAATATTCAGAATACCCCCCAGTCCTGTGGTAAGTCGTGCTTGGGTGTGGCCCCTTTCAACAGAAGAAGGAAGGGGGCTTATTCTAGTCAGGCCACCCAGAATGAAAGTCCAAAGTCCAAGAAGACAGTCTTGCCCATTACAGTACACCTAACCACCACGGGGATGCCCCCAACTCCTTCTTAGGATATCACTTGGCTTTTAGCCTGCCCACAAGTCTTTCTCACCCACAGCCTGGCAGTAGGGTTATTCAGGTTCTAAGAAATCCCATTATTTTTCAGTAGATAAGGTAAATGATGTCTCTAAGCCTAGTCCAGTGCCTCTCTTGCACTCTGATTCACAACATTCAAAATTTGGAGATGCTGGATATACCAAATGTACCCTGTCTTTCCCTAATGTGGCCCACCTGAGACTTTAGCAAGAAATGTCCACACTCTTGAGGAAGCCTAACCATCTGCTTGAAATGAGTTGGAGAAGTTGCCCTCAGTGGGGTCAGAGGTCAGGTCAGAGTGGGTCAGATCAAAACATGAAATGGTTGATGAGCCCAGATTCCACACAGCCAATAGTCACAAAAGTCTGGGCCATGAACT
Organism: Galeopterus variegatus; assembly: GCF_000696425.1. NCBI lineage: Eukaryota > Metazoa > Chordata > Mammalia > Dermoptera > Cynocephalidae > Galeopterus > Galeopterus variegatus. The sequence goes on along the minus strand of NW_007729239.1, from coordinate 68,059 downwards.
TTGC
>NW_007729239.1:66754-67383 GCF_000696425.1 Galeopterus variegatus | reverse complement strand
CTGAGACTTTAGCAAGAAATGTCCACACTCTTGAGGAAGCCTAACCATCTGCTTGAAATGAATTGGAGAAGTTGCCCTCAGTGGGGTCAGAGGTCAGGTCAGAGTGGGTCAGATCAAAACATGAAAAGGTTGATGAGCCCAGATTCCACACAGCCAATAGTCACAAAAGTCTGGGCCATGAACTTTGCAGAGGAGGTTCATCTCATGATGCGATGGACCAGACAGCTTTGGAAAACTGTCTTCATGCTGTGTCCTTTGTCAAAGCTGACTGGAAAAAGTTGAGGTATTGGGCACCAGGAATGATTCCAAGATTGCAAAGAAAGAGTTTAGATAATGGAGCCAAGAGGTGTATTGATTCATATATTGATTCCAACAATTGATGCCCACTCAAGTGTCACTGACCAGATACCACACACACACTTAGCCACACATAACATCCACACCCTCACATGTGTTACAAGTAACATCATTAGCCCATCTTGTTCCAATACAAGATGCTGAATATTTCTGTACCCTACAGCTCTATGATCACAGGCATGTGCTCGTGTAAGCAAGAAACCACAGGCTCCTAGCTCTTAGCTTTTCTATAAGTAGAAAATAGGCAAGTCTACTTCTTTTTTTTTTTTTTT
>NW_007729239.1:64347-65190 GCF_000696425.1 Galeopterus variegatus | reverse complement strand
TTTGCCTGCATTAGTCCATCTACTGATCTTGGTCATGTGAGGATGCTCGTCTACTGGATCATTCAGACAATTTGCCGGGGATCTGCTTCCAGTCACAGGACTCAGTAGGCCAGATCATTACTTTCTGTTCTCCTATTATCGGGTGAGCTGAATCTCCTATCCCCTCCCCGCACTCTTATTTGTCCAGAAATTGGTGGACACACCCCCACAAGAAGCTGGGTTTTGCTGATTTTCTGGTTCCTGACCTTTGGACACCTCCAGCAGTCTTTGGTAACTACATGCACACACACACACACACACACACCCCATTATGAATATCTGTTCTGCTCAGATTGACATAAATCCTAACTTTACAAGTACTTGGCTCAGAGACCTCTACATCTGAAGTGTGTACAACTGGAGCAGGATATGGTGGTTTCATAGCCAAAAAATGTGTCTGGCAACCTTTTTCTAGGACAGGCACATTTGGCATCATTCATTAATTTCTTGAGGTTTCTAGCATTGTCCCTTGCTAACCTGCCCAACAGGAGTTTCTATACCTCTTTATAAATATACTTTTTAAATTGGTTGTTGTAATTTTGGAGGGTGAGTTCTTTAAACTGGAAACTTTTAATTTCTCCTGAAAATAACGTCTTCATGCAATTACCATGAGCTAATACTGTAATAAAGAATGGTCAAGGATATGGTGGTTTCATTAATTTTAATTAACTAATGAATTAATTTTATTTTAATGCTATCCAGATGGCTAGGTCATAAAAAGTTGTTCAAACAACTGAGGGCCGCCTGGCGGCGCTCCCGCCGAGGGTTCGGATCCCACATACAGACCGGTTCCCGCTCACTGGC
>NW_007729239.1:51383-63601 GCF_000696425.1 Galeopterus variegatus | reverse complement strand
GGTCCCGGTCCGGTACGGGCGCGACACTTAGGGTTGCGGTCCGTTGCCGGACACGAAAAAAGACAAAAAAAGGAAAAAAAACAACTGAGTGGTTTTAGCCAAAAAGAAAAAAAAAAGACGATTTGGATGGACACCCAATGACCTAAAATACACTCTCCCCCCCTTTTTTTCCTCTATGAAAAATAGAAAGAACTAAAATACAGTTTCTTCAGAGGAAGTAAAACAAATACACGAAGGTAAAACTGCGGGGTGGGGGTGGGGAGAATGGGAGGCCGCTGTGCACAAGGAGGGCAGGTATTTATACTGAAACTCAGGACTGAACATTTGACAGCTAAACGTGCTCCTTTCCACTGCCTTGGGCTGCCAGAGCCCCGCGGCACCACAGACTATGAGGAGTCCAGACGTACGTGGCGGGAAACGAAACCACAATTTCTGAAGAACCACAAGTTTTGAGACGCAGAAATAAGTACATTTGATTTAACTTAAAACTTGCAGAGCCCATCTGCTCCCCTTCATCCCCACAGCCCCTGGCTTATTTTGTCCATCCCAGCTTCTCAGCCCCTGGTCTGGGCAACTCCGGAATGCACCTGGATTTACGTTTCAGAAACTTTATCCCGGCAGCGGAACAGAGGGCTTGAAGGAGGCGAGGCTAGACACAGGACAAAACCCTTTGGGCTCTCCATTCCTTGTCAGATAGCGTTTCAACTCCTTTCTTAGAGGACTAGAGAAGGCCACAGCTCCTGCCACTGCCCATCCGCCTTTCCTCCAGCCCTAGAATTATCTGCTCTCCCCTCAATGCCCCATCCTGTCCTCGTCCTCAAAAGCCGGAGGAGGGAAACGGGGGAGGGGCGTCCCGGAGGCCCCGCCCACGAAATGGCACGCTTGCGTCCTCGCTGCGGCGGCGGCCATCTTTGATTCGGGCAGCCCGCCCGCCTCCCGCCAACTTCTGTAGGGTTGCATGGAGGCGCAGAGGCGTCCCCCAAAACCCGTGGCGGGCCTGTGCTCGCGAGACCAACGGCCCCAGCCCCCTACTCCTATCCCTCGGCCTCCACGTAAAACCTTGAGCAAGTTCTAGTTCCCTGCTCTTTGCTGCTTGGGTGACTTTGGGAAGGCACCTGTTTCCTTATCTGTAAAGTGGTAGTTGAACACCGATCCCCCCCACCCCACCCCACCTCCTTCACCATACCTATTGTTTGGGCATTGATGATACATTCTCAGTATAAAACCTGGCACGTAGTATGTGTTCCTTAAATGTTGTCTACGAGCCCTTGCTGTATTTGCGGGGTGCCTTGTAGCAACCACCATTGCCTGCTGCGCCTCCTTCTCCCCTCTCCACTATTGCGCAGCTGCACACGAACTCTTTGAAGACCGTGTGTGGGGGCAAGGGGTTTGGCAATCCGACCCCAGGGGAATGAAAGTGAAACTCATGAATCCTCTTGGACTTGCATGTGACCATTTTGGAAGGGTGTCAGAAGCCCACTGAAAAGACTTTGGAACATTTCAACGCCCCCATGTTTGTTATTTTTATCACCTCTGGCTGCGTCCCCATAGGGACTCCCATGCAGCACAAAACTCCCAGAATGGAAAGCCCTGTGTGTGTGCTGGCTATGGGGACATTAGGGAAGGGGGAGCTGGGACATTTGTGTGCCAGGCAGAGCAAAGCGTGGGAGAGGAGTATGGGGAGACCGGCCTTTCAGGCCAGCGTGGATGGCCCCAGGGAGGAAGAGGAATTCAGGCCAGGCCTGCCTGAGGTGGCCTGTGGGGGTCCTCAGACACATGCAGCTGCTCCACCAGCTCTGCAGCCAAGGCCCAGCAGTTTGGGGTCCCAGACTTCCCAAGGGGGAGGGAAAATGCCTGGAACCAAGGAGATGAAGGGCTAGAGAGTGAGCGGGGAGGGGCCAAGGCCTTCCAATCACTGGGGCCTGGGAGTGCGGGAGGACCACACTCAGCCCTCTACAGGATTCTGGAGGCCCAATGTGAGATCTTATTATCATCAGTCAGGTACATGCCAGGTATGCCCAGGTTCTCACAGTCCAGCCTGATGGAAAGAGAGGTAGCAGAGGATACAAAAATTACCAGGTGGGCAGAGGGGATTGCACAGTTTATTACCAAACACACTCAGAGGATGGGTAGTGGCCAGCGGGCTCTATCTGCACCCCCTCCCTGCATTTGGCTTAATCAAGAAATTCTCTCCCCTTACCCCCAAACCCCTAGGCTGTGCTAGATAGAGAAGGCACTGCCCCCCTCAGGAGGGGCCTAGGCAGCTGAGGAGCATGGAGGGTGGGGTGGGGGGTAGCATTCAAGTATTCACAGTTCTCCGGTCCAAACCCCCAGATTACACTGTGCCCAGGCTATGAGGGAGGATCCCACCTCTGGGATTCCTAGTGGTGTTGATGGCCCTTCTCCCACTCAGAACCCTCCAGATGAACTCCCTACCCTTTTTCCCTGTAATAGCAAACCAAGTCCTAAGCCCTGTAGTCTGGGCAAGGGTTTTCACCTGTAGTGAATGGGTGGGAAGAAGTGGTTATAAAGGGGAGAGTAAAGGAGAGAACGAGAGACCTTGGGAGGCAGGCGTGGAGAGTCTTGATGGACAAGTTCAGACAGCTTGGTCTGCACCGCCACCCCCACCCCACCCCCACTTCAGGTCCAGAATCCCTGAGAGTCCAACCACAAAGGCTGTATAGGGTGGGGGAGTGGGAGCAGGGGAGAGCTGAGCAGGACCTCAGTCCCCCACCCCCAACCAGTCCTGCTCCTGGGGAACATGATGCTCAGGGAGAGCCAGGACCAGGCTTGAGTCCCAGCTCTCAAGCTCTCAACTTCCAGAATAGCTGAATCCTGGGGAACAGGGTAGGCCTGCTGACCCCATGCCCCGGATGTCCTGGTCTTAGGCAGAGTGATGGGAATGGGAGGGGGGTCTCCCAAGGGCATTATAAAAAACTAAAACCATTAAAAACTTCCTGGGAAGAAGGAGTTTCTTGTCTCCCCAAGTTATCACTCTCCCCATGCTCAGCAGACAGGGCTAAGGGGGTCCCAGAGAGCTGAGGGAGGAGGCTACAGCCCTGGGGCCCAGAGAGGGGGCCTGTTAGCACCATGCGATGTGGGGGCACCTCTGCAGCCTGACTGACCCCTGGGCAGGGGGCCTTCTGAAGCTGGAGTGCACACTTGCTAAAGCTTCTGTACTCTTGTTGGGGGACCCCTGCAGGGGACAGTGGGAGGGAGAAGACTTGGCCTAAGTCCAGGCAGGGTCTCAGCTGAGACCCCAAAGGGCACCGCTGGGAGTCATGACTTGAAGAATCTTTGTACCACAAACTGGCCCAACAGAACCACAGCCAGAACCACCAGCACGTTCAGGATGGGGCCATTGCCCAACTCCAGGGCTGCCGCCTGCCGGGAGAAATAGAGTGGTCACAGAGGGGCTGGCAGAATGTGAAGGCACCCGGGGACCAGGCTGGGGCTGGGGGAGGGCAGCCCCACAGCAGGGAGGGTGCTGCAGTCCTAGGCACTCACCCAGCCGCCTCTCTGTGCGATCCACCGCGCAATGCAGTGATGCAGCGTGAAGTCGGCCACGAAACGGGTCACCTGGCCCAGGAAGCCCCTCAGGCCACGCTGGTAGACGTATAGGGCCAGGCGGTAGCCGAAGCCAAGAAGAGCCACCACACGGCCCCAGTTGATGCCACTCTCAAAGAGGCTGTGGGCAGAGCATCCATACCATCAGTGGAGGGCCCCAGGAGGCCCTTCAACCTGCCTCATCCCACCCCTGGACCCACTCAGCCCCTCCCTGCCCCGCACCCCACCCCTCCCAGCTGGAAAGCTAAACGACTTAGCTATGAGTCAAGGCCATTGAGGCCGCCCAGGCCTGGCCTTGATTTAGAAGAACTTGGGCTCTGTAAAAGGAGAATCAAAGGGTATGGCCCCCAAGGCTGCAGGAGCACGGGGGTGCAGAGGGCAGAGTGAGCAGTTGGAGGCAGCAGGGGGATTACCTGTGGGCGTTGCCGCTGGCCTGGCAGCCCGAGGGACAGCAGAGAGAAAAGGACAGAAGAGATTAGGATAGGTCTCAGAATCACAGTGGCCTGGGCATTGGGGGGATGGCCTCTGAAGATGTGGGCTGGACATTTCAGCTCTGAGCACTAATTTTAAATCTATCACCTACTGCTACCTTCACCTCCAGCTTCAAATCTACCCTGACACTGACCTCCCGAACTCTGGTGGTAACCACAGCTAACACCTTCTAAGTGTGGACAAAGTTTATTTTCCATATTTTACAGACAAACTGAAGGCTAGGAAGTTTCACGAAGCCAGCAAGTGGCAAAGCTGTGATTTGGACCGAGGTATTTGGTCTCTTTAACCACTATACCAGATCGCCTCTTGAGTGCCAGATTATAGCAACTGGAAGTGTTTCTCTGACCTGGCAGATGTTAGCAACCTGACTATCTTTGTGTGAAATGGAGATCCAAATTGGAACCACAAAGAATAGCTGTGTCCATCCTAGGCTGGGGAGCTCTGGGGGACATCCCCACTCCAGGGCCCCTCTAGAGTCCTAATCTAACCAGCCAAGTCCTTGATATCAGAGCTCAAAAGAGCTGTGACCTTATGCACAGCACATGAGGAGTCTGGGACCCAGAAAGGAGAAGATAGTGGCCCAGGACCATATATGAGTTCACAGCAGACACTGGGATAGCACACATGTCACCTGACATTGACAGAGAAGCGTGTGTCTCCCCACACCGGGGAGCTCATCACACAGGCAGGGCACAGATGGTAACAGGACAGCAGAGTGATGGGAGCCAGGTGGGGAGGCGGCTGGGGTACCTGGAGGCAATCTTAGTGAAATACTCATAGGCGTTCTCTGCTGTGGGCTGCAGTCGCTCCAGCATGGTCTGGAACTCCGAGTCATAGCGTCGATTGATGTCGTCCCCAATGATGGCGAGCTGCCGACCCACCTGCCCCATGGTGCTGTAGGAGCAGGAGGCAGGTGGGTGAGCAGACAGATGGGCAGTCAGAGCTGGGGCCTGGGCTCATGGCACAGGGGTCTGTCTGAGGTGCCCCTGGCCGTGTGCACCCCTCCTTGGGGGTCCCTGACAGTGTTCTCAGACATGAGGTCTCAGTTCAGGCACAAGGGCAGGCATGTGCTAATGAGGGCTCAAGGTCCCAGTTAGGGTGGGGAGCCCAAAATGAAAAGGGAGCAACAGTAGAAGGACAAGACCCCCCAGGCCTCCCCAGATCCCAGGACCTGCACAGAGTCCCCATGTGAGCCTCCGCCTCCCTGAAGATGTCCCTATGGGCCCAGGGGGCTGTAGCTCACCTGCTAGGTTCTAGAGGCAAGGTCACCATCTCTGGGTCAGTTGGGGCAGCCTCCCCCTCGGACTCCTGCTCCTGCTGGTGGCGGTAAAAAACGTAGCTGCGGAAAACCTCCTCTGTGTCCCGGGCTACCTGCTCCTCTGAGGATCAAAGCCAGGAGTCAGGGAGGGAGGGCTGGACCCCAGCAGCCCTGTGCTTTGTAGGTGGCTCACACTTCCTCAAGGCCACAGCTGTTCTTGCCCGTGGACAGAGATGGCCTTACACCTTAGCTGACACCTAACGCTTCTCTGTGCAGGGTGTTCTTTGGGCATTTTTCACCCGGTCCTCACAGTAGCCCTGTGAAGTAGGTGATTCCCAGTTTACAGATGGGGAAACTTTGGCACAGGGTGTCTAAGTAACATGTACAAGGTCATATGCTAGAACAAGCAGTGGGGCCAGGGTATAATCCCAGGTTAATCCCAGGCATTTTGGCTCCCAAGCCTATTTTCGTGTGTACAAGGGACCCAGCCCTTAGGGTTTAGGGAATGTGGGAAACAAAATTTAAAAGTATAGCCTCAGGCCCAGAAAAGTCACACAGGGAGATAGTGACAGACCTGGGACTTGAACCCCAAGTCCAGGGAACAGCCCCCAGTAGGCTGTGAGCTCCAGGCTTCCCTGCTGCCCCCTTGGAGGTGGGAAGGAAGACAGCCATCCTACTTCCTCCCCCAAGTCACACGGTACTGTGTTTAGCAGACCTGATGTGATGACAGGCCAGTCCACTTCCTTATTCCTCCTACTGCAGGGACATGGCAGCCGTGCCACATGCTTCTACCCTCCTCTCTCGCCTCTGACCCCACCCCTTGCCCTGGGGTCCCACCATGCCCACCTTCATGCTTTCTCCCTGGCCTCTCCCAATCTCTGGACCCTCCTCCAGTCTTAACCTTGACTGCAGTTCCAGCTTCAGAGCCCCACAAGCCCCCTTCCTTGGGTGGGTGAACTGAGGCAGGGGAGCCTGCCCCTAAGTCCTGCTTGGCCCTGCCCACTTCTGTCTCTCCATCCTCACGGAAAGCCCTTGTGCTTATGGGATGGGTGAAGGGACAGGAAGACCCTTACCTGAAGTGGAGGATGGGGTAGGCTCTTCACACCCCTGCCTGGGAGGCCCCGGGCCTTGTCCGGATGCCATTTTTCAGGTCTCAGTTGAGGACAATGTCAGCCTATGGGGATGGGTGAGAAAAAGCAGAAATAAGGATGAGCAGGGGCCTCTGTCTGGGGACCTGAGAGAGGTGGCCATGGCCACACAGGAGGTAGGAGTCCCCTGCTCCCAGAAAAGCCCACAGTCCTCTGGGACTTTTTTCAAATTCAACCACCTTGAGTCCCAGTGGAGTCTGCTGGGAGGAATCAGAACTTATCAAGCAAGTCACTGGCAACCCTACAAGGGAGATGGATAAGAAAGGTGAGGCAGCTAAGGACAGACTAAGATATCTGCACCCGTGTCCTCCATGCAGCCAGGTCCTCCAGGTGGGTGTGGCTTCAGCAGTGCCCAGTGGCCCTCAAGTCCCGGTTTACGTCCCTGCTGGATGAGTGAGGCTGGTTTCAGAGACTGGGGGTTCTTTCAGCTGTTCCCGGGGCCTCCCGCCCAGCTGGCACACACCTACCGCAGGCTTGCAACCCCCTGCCGTTGACCCGTGAAGGCCATCCTCAGAGGCCCCACTTCTCCTTGGCCAGCCAGAACACACCTGTTTCCCAACTCAGGCCTATTAGCTGCGAACACTTCCTGACAGCCAGGTTGCACTACCACACTACCACTTGCGAGCACTCTCCGGGTGTTGGGCATTGAAAACACATTAACCCAGTGAGGTAACTTGCATATCATGGCCACTTTACAGGTGAGAAGAGTGAGTGAGGCACAGCCAGGTCAGTGCCTGAGGCCACACAGCTTGTCAGGGAAAGTCAGGTTGGTTGTCTGAATCTCCATAAGTCTGTGCACTCAACACTTATTTAAGATTGATTTTCCAGCCTGTGGACCTCAGTAGGCATCCTTTTTCCAGGGCAACTTTCCCCATTTCCCTCCTGCCCTTACCCTCCCTGCTCCTGCCTAGCAGCAAGCTGAGGGAGCCCTCACGAGTCAGGGCCTTCCTTACCACACCCGCTGGCCTCAGTCTCCCTCTTTGCCCAATCCTGGCTGCAGCCCCATCTGCTATGACCCAACAGGCAGAGGGAGAATTTCCCGGATGTGAGCTGTTTCACTTTCAGTTTGCACCCCTTCCAGAGTATCATTTCCCCCAAAGCTGCCTCCATCACCCTGGCAGGAAGCGCCCCCTCCTATCCCTCGCCTGCCCCGCTTCCTCTCAGGCCCAGGATCACTTTCGAAAGTGCTCCAAGAGCTCTCTGAGAAGGGCTGGGGGAGGGCTGGGCCACCCGTGCACTCAGCTCTCCACCCCTCCACCCACTGAGGGACAGGGACAGGGCAAAGGCAGACCCTCATCTCCTCCACCTCTGGGAACCAGGCCTCTTTAAAACAGACCTTTGCCTGGCACACCCCCAGCCCGGCAGCTCCTTCCCAAATAAGATGCCCTTCCCTCTCCTCCAGTCCCCAAAACCTGACACCCCAAGACAGCAGGGACAGAGGATGCTGGCTGCACCCCAACTCCCTCCACCACCACCCCAGAGGCTCATTGCTGGGGAGCAGGGAGAGCCTCGGAACAGCCCCCAAGACCAGCAGCTTGTGCCGCTCTGGGCCTATCCCTGCCCCCCGTTCAAACGGCCTAACTTCCTGGTAAGGGGAATCTCCACCCCTCCACTCCACCTCACTAATCCCCACCCCCACCCCCATCCCCCACACTCCCCATCCCCGGCTTCCTGGGCCAAGAATGCATGTTCCCCACGGAGGAATGCCTGGCCGGGCCCTAGACCCAGTCTAGGGATCCTGGGGCAGCAGGAAGCGCTGTGAAAATTCCCTCCCTGCTCTTGACCTTGGCTCTGACCTCCACTCCCGTCCCCCAGACTGCTAAAGGACCCCGTTCTTATTATTCTCTGGTATCCAGGGCTGGGGTGAAAGGGGATGCTGGCTGAGGGGCAGCCAGAGGGAGCCCTGGCAGGACCGGGCCCCCAGCAGAGGATGGCAGACCTGCCCAGGCAAGGCTTGAGGCCTCCCATCCACACCCAACTCCTCGGAGGGCTCCCTGCCCCACCCTGGCCCTGGGGCTGCCAAGGAGGATGAGCAGGACCTTCCCAGCTTACCTGCCAGGACCCTGGCCCAGGCCCAGGTTGGGGGCTCAGGAGGACTGAGGCCGGAGACCCCGGGGGGGGGGGTGCTGGCGGCTGCTCCCCAGGGCAGGGTTCACGGCCTGCCTTCCACGAATGGGTGTCGGTGCATTCTCAGTGTCTGGATGTAGCCTCTGCTTGCCCCAGCGCGGTCCAGGGCCCGCGCAACTCCAGCGATCATAGAGGTGCCGGCGGCACCCGGCACCAATCAGCTCCCTCTAGAGGAAGTTGCCCTGTGGCCGCCGGATGCACGGGACTGCAGCCAGGAGGAGCGGTCTGGACTGGCCAGGCCCCTGAGCAGCTCCCACCCCTGCCCGCCTCCTCATCCGTGATTTATCCCCAACTTCCATCAATCAGAACCAATAAAACCCCCGGGTGGTTCTTAAGTACCACTGCATGCAGTACACTTTAGCAACCATTGTCTCGGTGAATCTTCTCCACAGCCCCTGGCAGTAGGTTCCTGCCTCCCGCTGAGTCCTGGCAGGTAAGCTGGGAGGGTCCTGCCCATGCTCCTCAGCAGTCCCAGGGCCAGAGTCAGGCAGGAAGCCCTCCAGGAGCTGGGTGGGGAGGAGGAAGCCTCACGCCTTGCCTGGACAGGTCTGCCATCCCCTGCTGGGGGCCTGATTGTGCCAGGGCTCCCTCTGGCTGCCCCTCAGACAGCATCCCCTCTTGCCCTGGCCCTGAATGCCAGAGAATCCTAAGAACAAGGTCCTTTATCAGTCTGGGGGATGGGAGCTATCAACTGCACCCATTTTACAGATGAACAAAATGAGGCTCAACTGGTTTAAAGAACTTTCCCAAGGTCACTGGGCTGGTTTAATAATCAGATCTGAGGCTGCTCAGTTAGCTCAACTAGGTTAGAGTACAGCCTTGTAACACCAAAGCCAAGAGTTCGGAGCCCTGTACCAGCCAGATGCCAAAAAAAAAAGCCTTAGCTGCTGGGTGGAATACTAACACTAAATTGAGATTCAACCTGCAATTCAGACCTATGCACTGGGCACTTTGGTGGTCTCTGGAGATTTGAAATCCTAAAATGAAAGGCAGGTAAACAAGAAAGGAAAACTCAGTGGGGCTGGTGCTACCACCTGGACATGTGCAAGCTGGATGCTAAGAGGGGAGAGAAGAGGGGAGACAGATACTATCTGGCCTCAGGGAATGTTCTCAAGGACAGAACAAGCCCAGGAAGGACAAATGTGTGCAAAGTCCTCAACAGCCCCCTGCCCCATTCTCAGAGTCTGGTTCCCTCCCAGCCCCCCTCGTCCACTCCCTGCCAGGCCGCCTGGGGCTCTCACATCTCCTCCTCCAAGTCTACGCGCCCCCTGCCCCCAATGCCCCAGCCTGTCCTCCCCACCCACCCCATGCCTGCTGGAGCCTCATCAACTACGTCCAGCCAGTCTGACCCCCTGCCCTCCTTCCCTGCTTCATCAACGCCCTGCTCTTTCTCCCTCCAGCTAGTCTCCTCCCACCACACCCCCACCCCCACCTGAGCTTTGCCTACTAGAACTCCTGGAAGTTTCCAACTGTTCTTAAGCAGTTGGTGCTGTGGTGGTGGTTGGTGCAGCTTCTCCCTTGAGTAAGGGTCTGTCTCAGGATGGAGGCCCCATCTCCAACCCCTTGATCACGAATTTTGGGCCGCTTCTCCATGTTCAGCTTTTTCTGTAACCTGGTGGGGAGCAAAGGCAGCCTGAGGGAATGCTAGAGTCAGACTGCCTGATTTCAAATCCCAACTCCACTATGGCAAGCTGTGTGATAGTGGCAAGTTGCTTGACCTCTCTGTGTCTCAGTTTCCGCATCTATAAAATGGGAATACGATAGTACCTATCTCTTAATGTGGTTGCAAGGATGAACTGAGCTGCTCTTTGTAAAGTGCCTAGAACTGTGCCTGGCACACAGGAGGCATTTGCTAAAGAAAACAAGGCAACCCCACCTTAGCTCAGGCCCCCCATGCCCCTGCCCTCCGAGGACTGAAACCCCCCCAACTGCTACCAGCCTGTCAGTGACTACTACCCCTTCACAGGAGACCTCAGGTTGGCCTCTTCCAAGGTGGGGACGACCCCCTGGAACCTCCTCCTCAGTTTGTACAAGCAACTTCAGAAATCAGCCAAGGGTGCTAGGGGGTGAGACCTGGGTAGGGTCCCGTGCCTGCATCTGGCTGGGCCACAGTATATGTGGCTTGAGCCCAGGAGGAGCAACCTTTTGGGAGCTGTTCTCTCCTGCCTCCTGTTTTATCTGGGGATGGGGGTGGGGCTGCAGGCTTGGGGTCCTGCTCAGTGACCTGGCACACCCTCAGTTACTTAAGGAAGGCTTGCCACATGAGGAGGAGGAAGAGGAAATGGAGGAAGAGGACAGCTCATTCAAGCTCTGTGCCCCAGGCATTGTCACCCTCCAGTTGCCACTGCATAAGACTTTTAGGTCTGCAGATATGGTGGGTAAGTGCCTCTGCCTCCCCTCCCCTCCTAAGTTGACCCCAGGCCCAGGAAGCTCAGCCATGCAATACTAGAATCTACCACCAGGTGGTGCCAGAGGACCTACGATGACCACTGGAGCTGTGGGACCAGCGTGTGGCTGGGCTGGAGGCCATGCTAGGTCCTCCGCCCTCAGGGTTTGGGAGACAACAAGGTGGGTGTTGTGGCAGGGGGTGGGGCTACTCAAGCACCACCCCTTCCTCAGCCCTGAAGCTGGTAACTCCTTTGGTGGCCACTTCCATCCCTGATTTTCCCATCATGTATTTCTGTGACAGAGCCCCAGAGGGCCACCTCTCCCAGTGCAGTCCCCATGCAGCCCCAGACGTGGAGAGGTAATAACGTAATATGATAAAAATCACTGTTGGCATTTACGTAGCTGTTACCGTGGGCCAGACCCTCTTCTAAGCACTTTTCATGAAATATCGCATTACAACTCCGAGGTAGGTCCTAATGTTATCTCCACTTTGTAGTGAGGAAATTGAGGCACAAGAAGTTAAATAACTTGTCCAACATCACACAGCTCGTAATGGGCAGAGCTGTGGCTTGAATGCAGGCAGTTTGGATTCCAGATCCAGGCTCTTGAGTCGGGGCTAGAGGGGATGCTCTCCCCAGAAGGTGAAGACAGACACTGTGTGGGAGGGAGCCTGTGGGGAGTGGGTTTCCTAGGCAAGGCAGGGTGAGGGGGTGGTGGTGCCTGCCTGGCAACAGGTAACTGAAGAAGAAAGGGCGGTAGCTGGGGGTGACCAGGGATCGCAGAGGTGGAAAGAGGTTCGGAGAGCGGTTGTTGCCGGTTGCTGCCTCCTCTTCCTTGGGTCCCCAACAGCTTGCTCCACCCTCCTGCCTGTCCCATGCCCATCTCTCTGGCTCTCAGGTTCCGTGGAGTCAGAGCTGAAGAAGCTTCTGGCAATACAGCAAGAGTTCTGCCTCTGGAAGATGGGCAGCCAGGAGGGCCGGGAGCTGCTGACCCAGCCAGAGATCACCCTGGAGGAGGTGGGCCAGGTATGCCTGTCCCATCCCAGACCACCAGCCCCCTGCCTGAGGGCACTGGAGAAAGTGGGACTGGAGGCTTCACATCTCCACATGGCACTGGCTCCTGGCTCCAGCCCCCACCACCTGGGTAGGGTAGACATAATCCCTTCTTGGTAGTGGTATTTCTGAGTTCAGGACCCTGTCCCCCAAACACACACACACACACACACACACACACACACA